>NW_023270773.1:1003811-1124021 GCF_011800145.1 Mirounga leonina | reverse complement strand
CCCCCCCCCCCCCCCCCCCCCCCCCCCCCCCCCCCCGGGCAGGGCTGCCTGTCCCTTGGTGGCCACCCAGGGCCTGGGCCTCAAGGTCCATAGGAGCCGGCCTGGCTGCCCATACCCCTCTCCCCTGTCCCTTCAGCGGTGCTGGGGCACTGGCCCCCAGCCCCCACTTGCCCTCTCAAGGTAACGCCTCAGGAACCTCGGCACTCCTCGGTGTCCCCCCACTCTGTGGCCCAGCTGCCCCGTCCCAGACACTGCGTTTGCTCCTTTTCCGTTGACTCAGACACCCATTCATTTACTCATTCATTTGTCCCTAGCCTGCCAGACCCTATTTGGAGTCAGGCAAATAAAGGGATGTGATCCTTGCCCTCCTGAGTTTGTAGGACCAGATGCTTTAAGGGACAGGTGGTCACAGAGCCCAAAATGGAAGCCCAGCCAGAGGGTGAGCACGCAGTCCACACTCCCTGCCTCTCCCCGAGCCGTCACTGGAGCGTGTGGGCCCGGCCGGGTGTTGTGTGCTGCAGTTTCTTCTTTTGTCGCTGTATTTTAAACATTTTGCACGTCGGGAACTATTCTTGTGCATCATGGGTTTACTGGTGTATGTGGAATCCCTTCCTGAGGATTCGCCATAATTTATTTATCCGAACTTGCCTTGGCTTCTCACACTGTCCATGGTCCTGCAGGCGGCCCCCAGGGAGGTGCACTCAGCACATGCCCCCGGTGTCCTCACTGCAGGCCCTGACAGGTACCCCCCACCCCCAAGGGCCTGGCCACAGGCCCCCCTCCCCACTGCAAAGGTGGCAGGCCCTGATCCCCACCCCCTCCCAACAGTTTATGGATGGGGCCCCTGGGCCTCTCCCTCACCTGGGGTCCAGTTTCTCACTGGTAGTGGTGGAATCTGCTTCTGGGCTTTGATCAGGATTCTGACTCTGGGGATGGCCTTTATGCAACTGGGCTTCCGGCTGCCTCTCTTCTGCCCCCTTCACACAGCCTCTACCCTCACCCTGCAGCGTCCTGACAGTCCTGTCTCCACGTGGGCCCGCTGCCTTGCCCTGCTGAGAGAGGATGGAGGATGGGCCATGCGGCACCATCCTACAGCCTTGACCACCCCCTCCCCCCACAGGACAGGGCAGCCAGGCCCAGGAGGTGCAGCTGAAAGGCAGGACTATGGGCAGACTTCCTGGCGGGGCCGTGGAAGGTGCTGTATGGGCAGAGGCCAGGGGCTTGGGTTGGCTCAGATGGGCCTGGCAGCCTGTGAGCCCTGTAGGGGCCCAGGCACATGGAGCTGGGCCGGCGGTGATGCAGGGAGCCCAAGTGGAGGGCCCGAGGTGTCAGGAGCTGACATAGCTTTGTTCAGGCAGCCCACCCAGCACCCTGGGGGCGCTCCTCTGCTCTCTGGTCAGCACCAAGGCATTCCTAACTGGCCAATCACAGGTCACACTCCACATAATTAAAGTTCTACAGAATGTTGGTAGGGATTGAACAAGGGTTTCATGGTCAAGCAAATTTGGGACTGGCTGGGCTAAGTGGCACTGACAGATCTCCTTTACCGCAAGGTGTCTTGGGGCCTTGGGTTTGCAAGCAGATTGGGCAGGGCCTCTGACGGGCACCCCTATGCGACACACTTCAGGGACTGGTGTGTCTAGAAACTGTTTTGGGCTACAGTGGCTGAGATTCCTCAGAGGGCCTGGGAGGGAGACCTTTGGGCCCCCAGGAAGGGCTCCAGGGATGGGTGGGCCATCCTACACAAACGCTGCAGCCACAGCATCTAGTGGGTGGAGGGACCACACTTCTCCTGGCAGTGTGAGGCAATGTGCAAATTTAACCTTTGGGTTTATGACTCTATTTCTTTGCAGCAAATGTCACGGGAAATGTCAGGCTGAGGCTGAAGCTGGTGAAGGGCCCATCGAGGAAGGGGGTGGAGTGCTGAGGGGCTCAGGCCAAGGCAGCGTTCTGGGCCCCTCACCTCCTCCAGGGAGCCTTCTCGGATTGCCCCTCACTTGCCTAGGCCCAGTGCTGTGTCCTCCATCTGTCCCAGCTATTGTGACCTTGTTGAGATGTTGCCTTTATTCACCTCCTGCCAGGGCCCAGATGGGGCAGGCTCAGAGACCTGCCAGAAGTCTCCCCATCCTGAAGTCTGGGCAGGCATTGGATTAGCCCGTGTAGTGCCGGCTCGCTGTGTGACCTTGGGCAGCACCCGCCCTTTCCTGGTCACCAGAGGCTTCATCCGTAATCCACGGCTGTTGACCAGAGGTGGTGCTTCTGGATCAGTGCCTTTGTGGGTGGGAAAACGCTTGAGCCTGAGGTATGTAGGGTGCTGGGCTCTGGGGGAGACAGATGGGGGCTAGGTGGCTGGCTCCCGGTATCGTGTCACAGCCTCAAGCACACAGTAGGTGCTCCATAAAGAGCAGGGGCCAGTGAGTAGACTTGGAAGGCGAAGAGGTGGAGGGGGCGCAAGACCAGCTGGGAATCCAGAGCCTCCAGACTTCCTTGCCTCCCCACCCACCCCAGCAAGGCCAGCTCTGAGGCCCAGCCTGGCCCGTCACTGAGTTCTGCTGTGGTCCTCCAGTCCCGGAGATTGCTTAGCAAGCGTTTATTGCCTCCTTGCTGTATGCCAGGCCTATGCAGTTGAGCAGGGGTCTCAGGGCCCTAGGCCGCCCCCACCCAGCAGTTCTACATGTATTTCCCCTGCATGTGTAGCTCTGCTCCAATGGAGTTTCAGGTCCCCCCCGATCCCGTCTATCTGGTGCTAATCACCCCTGTACGACCTGCCCCTCCACCCCCAACATCTACACCCAAGGCCCAGGGTCCTGGCTGCCTCCCATCCCCAAAGGCACATCCAGTGTCAAATTGGGCTCCAGGGAAATCCATCCCCTTTTATCCCTCAGTGAGGGCCTGCTCCGGGCCAGTCCCCTCCCAGGTCCATGGCCACAGACGCCCTCAGCTGCCTGTCTGCCATCTCATCCTCCCTTCAGGCTCTGAGATGCCTGCCAGCCAGACCCCTCCTGCTCAAACTCTCCCATGTCTACCCCTGGGTGAGCCCGCATTGTTTTCAGGGCCTGGGCCATAGAGTCACATTTGGGAACCTTCTCTTCCACCCTCACTGGGGGAGGCCTCCAGCTCCCTGGTCTTAGCACCTGATATGCGCACCTGTGCCTGCCTCCCCGTCTCCACGTCCCCGAGTCCAGCCCAGGCCTGGTGCTGGGACACAGGGAGTGAGCTCCCAGGAGACACAGGAGGTGGCAGTCCTGGCCCCTGGGGATGGATGGCTGCTGGTGGTCAGGTGCAGGCCAGTTGCCCAAGGTGGCTACAAGAAGGCGGCCCCCCTCCGGGACTCAGATGAGCAAAGACACGGGTCTAGAGAGAGACAGAGACGCCATCCTGTGGGGGATGCCCTCCAGGCAAAGTCTGGGCAGGCAGTGTCTGGCCTTGGGACCCTCTTGGCTTTAGCCCCGAACCAACTGAGCACCTGGGTGTGTCACTCACCTTCTGAGTCTTTGTCACACAGGAGACTCTGAAGGGGGAGTCAATGTTGAATGTTGCCCACAAGGCCCATCCCCCTTATGGGAGCCTGATTGTCCCATTCAGGTGGGACCCACCTGCCCTAGGCTGGAACTTCCTATGGAGACAACAGGTTGGTGATGGGGCTTCCAGGGCCCTGAGCAGGTCATGGGGGCCCCCACCTTCCAGGGGCGCCCTTGGTTTCCCAAGTCCTTCGCAGCTGCCCTGCCCGGAGGGGGTCTATGGTGGAACTCGGGCAGCAGGGTAGAGAAGCATGTGTGGGCCACTGTGCGCCCTAGAGCAGAAGACTCTGTGGAGCCATGGGAGCACAGAGGAGGAGCCCCTGTCTGGGCCTGCCACTCCCCCATCAGTCCTCCTGCCAGGAGGGTCTTTGCTACCTGTCCCAATGGGAGTCTGTGACATATCAGTTCATGCCAAGGGGAGCCAAGTGAGGAGTGGGGCTGGGAGGCCCCGGTGGGCTGGGGATGGGATGTGCAAAAGTCCAGGCAGGGCCAGAGGCAGGGGAGCCTGGAGGGGTGTCTGGGACCCACATAAGGTGAGGAGTCTCTAAGTCCCAGCAGGGGTCTGGGGCAGGTGGGCAGTGGGCCTGGTCACCCCATACTAACTCAGAAGGAAATTCTGAGTCCCTCTGCCTTCACAATGTGGAGACTTCTGCCTCCACAATTCACTTTGCAGCAGCTTTGTGTTACGGTGGAAGGGCACCCCGTGGTCTTTGGGCAGGGTGGGGTGCAGGCAGTAGGAGGTTGGGCCATCTACCCCCTGGGTGTGGCTTCCGGCCCCAAAGCACGCCCATCCCCAAAGATGTGGCTGGAAGCAGAATTACAGAGAAAGGCTAATCCTGGCCAGCCACCAGAATGGGTGGCTGTGGGCCCCAAGGTCACACAGGATGCTCACACCCAGCTCTCCTACCTGCTTCCGCAGGCCTTCACCTGCCTCCACAGCACACCCCAGCCAGGAACTGGGAGTGGGCCTAGTGCTCAGCCCTGCCCCCACCCTTCCCAGAGCCCTGCCACATTCCTCCCACAGCCCTCTCCTGTCCACTTCCCTCAGCCGCCCTGCTTGAGGCCTCCCTGCCCTCCCAGGACACATTCAGCCTCCTCCTTGTCCTTAGAGAGCACAGTGCTGGCTAGTCACACCCCTGCCCAGCCCCCACCCCCGGCTCCAGGGGGCCTCCCCAGGGATGAAGCTGTGTGAGGCAGTGGCCCATGAGCCTGGTAGGAACTGGGCTCTTAGGTTTCCTTGGGGGCTGAGGCCAAGACCCCCAGGGCCACCATCACTATCTCCTTGGCAGTGAGCTTCCCCACGTGACAGGGACTGATGGAGGAGCTGAGGGGGGTCCTGGGGTGTGGTTCTGAAGTATGTCCTGGCAGCTGGTCCCCCAGCATCCCCTGGGCAGGACCCTCCCCACCCTCGATGGGATTAGCCAGGCACCAAGATGGACACTGGGGGGTGGGGGCTGGGAGGGAGACCTGGGCAGGTCCCCGAGGGTCACTTTTCTCTCCCTCCATTCTCTTGGTGAAGTGTTTTCTAGCCTTTAGTTTCAGGCCAGCCCTGTGTTAGGCAGCAGGGACCCCTAGATTCTTGTGACACATTCTGCCCCCCCAGGCCTCCAGGTCCCAGGGAGATACCCCAAAGCCCATGAGGTTCCCAGGAGAGAGAAGTGCTGGTGGGGATGCGGTGAGGACTCTGAAGCCCAGGCCCCTGCCCTGAGATCACACTGGCCCTAGGTCTTAAAGAGGCGCTAGAGCTATTGGTCTAGATGGGGCACTCCTGGTGGGAGCAGAAGCCAGGAAACTGGGACAGCGTACTCCAGGCCAGGGGACTGGCTGGGGCTGCTGAGCTGGGCCGAGGCTGTTTGGCAGGGGGAGGGGAGATGGGAGTTAGGTGAGGAGCTTGTGGGGGCCAAGAGGGGAGCCAAGGGGGGGTGTTGGGGGATCTCAGGCTGAAAGGACAGGGTGGAGTGGGCAGTGGCATGCCCCCCCCCCAGCCCAGCCCCAGCGGGAGGCCAGCCCCCTGCTCTGTGTGCTCCCGGCCATATGACACATGGCCCCTGCACACCGGCCGTGTCCAGGCTGTCTTTCATCTCCCTGCCTCAGCCCCAATTTATGTCAGGCAGAGGCTGACACGGGGACAGGTGTGACAAGTGTCTGGCTTCCTGTTCGAAAATTGGCAAAAGAAAAACTCTCCCCATAAAGATATTCCATCTACATACCTCCTGGATGTCACCGAGCGGACCCATCACAGCTGAGACAGATGGTGGCCCTAATGGACTCCATTCTTTACCTGCTGCCGGAGCCACGGCCCAGTCCCCAGGGTGTCCCGAGGCGGGTGGTGGCAGTGTGTGCGTGTGTGTGCATGTGTGTGTGTGTGCGCGTGCGTCCGTGCTCCTATGGAGCCCTCCCCAATGCCGTGGCTGACTCTCTCCCACCTCCAGATCACAGGAAGCCTGATACCGGCATGACCCTCTCCTCAGAGACAAGGGGACTTGTCAGGGGGGTGTGCAGTATGTTCCTAGAGCAGGTGGTGGGAATTAGGGAGTGAGGGGCTACCGACCTTCACCCTCAGGCCCTGCCAGGTGGCCAACACCAGCACTGGTAAGTTCACTATCCCCACGTTGCCCCGAGACCCAGGTGGGGTCAAGACCTGCTTGGCATGTCACTCACGCAAGAACCCTCAAGCCTAGCTGATGCTTTTCCCCGGCCATGTGCCCCTTGGTGGGAGCCCACGGCTGTGACCCTGGCCAGGCTCCAGGGCTCTGCTCGTTCACCTGCTCCCTTCAGTGGCCCCATCGGAGCTGAGTCCAGCGTTGGGGGCAGGAGTGAGGACGGACGCCACAGGCAAGGTTGTGGTGTGGGAGGGGAACAGGTTGGGAAGGGTCTAGCTCCAAGGGCTGGCATGGCGGGACTCTGAGGAGAAGAGCCCTTCCAAGAGGATGTGTTGGGAATAGGGCAGGCATTCTGGAGAGGGGAGCTGCCTGAGCAAAGGCTCGTGGAAGCCACAGGGTCCAGTGCACGTGCCGGGGTCAGAGCTGGACTGAGGCTGGGTCAGGCACGAGCGTGCCCTTTCTAGCTATGACTTGGCCTCCCTTCTGTCAGGTGAGGAAGTGGGTTCCTGTTGGGGGTGACATGAGGCACTCCTGTGATGATCCCACGGGTGAGCCAGGCATTTCCACTGTACCCACTGTGCACCAGCCCTGCGTGGGCTGTGTGGTCTCTCCATACCCTGCGACGTGGGTTTGGTTATCCCCATTTTCCAGGTGATAGAACAGGTCCCAAGAGGTTGGGACACCTGCCTGAGGCCCCAGAGAGGCAGAGTCAGCACCAAAGCCTGGCCTTCTCCAGCCATCCTGCAGGGCTGGCTGTGGTGGGCAGGGACCCCATGGCATCGGGGGTCTTGGAAGGGGGTCTGCCCCCTTGGACAGGGCTGCCTGTCCAGTGTTGGTACATGAGACCAAACAAACCAAACTGAAAACATTTCTGATTTTACTGGTTCGTGTGTGTTGTAAAAAATCTGGGAAGATATATCAGAGATGTAAGAAAGAAGTTGTATTAGTCAGCTCAGGGTGTCATAACAAAATACCGCAGACTGGGGTGGCTTAAACAACAGAAATTTATTTTTTCACAGTTCCGGAGGCGGGCAGTCTGAGATCAGGGTGCTGGCGTGGTCCGGTTCTGGTGAGAGCTTTCTTCCTGGCTTGCAGATGGCCACCTTCTCACCATGTCCCCACATGGAGACAGTGAAAACAAGCTTCCAGTATCTCTTCTTATAAGGGCCCTAATTCCATCATGGGGGCCCCACCCACATGACCTCATCTAGGTCCTGATCTCTCAAGGCCCCTCTTCCAAATACCATCACGTTGGGGGTGAGGCCTTCAACACAGGAATCTGGGGGTGACAAAAACATTCTGTAACACAAGTGAAATTGCCTTTGGCTTCCGGGTGCAGCTGCTCCCATGGGGATGCGAGTACCTGGTGGACTCTCCTGGGGACTCTCTGAGCACATCCTCGGGGAATGCTGTCCCTCGCAGAGTCTGCAACTTGCCTGTCTGTAGTGGTGGACATTTCTTACACTCATGTGTGACAAACATTTATGGTGTGTGCTGGTCACCAGCTGGGGTCCTGTCCCCATGGAGCCCACAGCCCAGAGGGACAACCGAAGGAAGCAAAGCAACATGGAGACCTGCTAAACTAATCAGCGAGGTGTGTGTTGAAGTGGGCGCCCTGGCAGTGGACGGCAGTGGGGGGTGGCAGGGACCCTGGGTCCACCACAGTGAGTGGAGTGGGTCCACCAAATGCCCCCTACCCCCAGGATTTGTCAGGTTCTCAGACCCAACCTCTTCATTTCACAGATGACCAACCCAGACCTGAGAGGCGAGGTCACCGCTGGTGCCGGAGCGGGGCAAAATGGCTGAGCTAGGAGGTGCCCCAGCCCCTCAGGCCTGTAACTGCTGTGCCGGGGGGCAGGGAGGCAGCTGGGGAGGAGCAGGAGTGGGGATAGGTGGGCACAGCCTGGCCTGGGAGCGAGGCAGCGACTACCTGACTAGTGCATTGCAGAGTTTTAAGTACACACTTCCCCAAAGAGGTGCAGCTCTGGTGCATGGGCCAAAGGCACCCTGTTCTCTGGTCATCTGCTTCCGCCTCTTCAGGGGGCTCCCCCGGCCCTGTGGGGCCACGAAGGCCGCAGGGTCAGTGTGCAGGGTGCGGCCTTCGGGAGTGCAGTCTTTCTCACCTTTGTTCAGTGTCGGCTGTGTGTGGTTCCTCACGCAGATCAACAGATAAGCACGCTGAGCCCCTGGGAGTTGGGAGCCAGCTAGGGGCACTGTGGGGGGACCAAGTCTGTCTGACCTGGGCCTGGGCTTACACCGGAGACCCTCGTGTATTGAGCTGGGGGAGGAGGCAATGAGGATGGGGGCAGGGCTTGAGGTTTCGGGGGCTCCTCCCCCCGCTCCCCCAGCCTGACCCTTCTTTGGCCCAGGGTACGTATGTGCCCTGGCTCTGGTGGGGTAGGCTGGGCCCCTTTTGGAGCTTCCAGCAGGTGTTGGAGGTGGGGAGAGTCCATGCTGGAGCACCTACCCTGACTCCTCCCAGGTCCCAGGGGCAGGTGCTGAGGAATAAGGCCGCCCTCCCTAGCCCCCGCCCCCAAGGCAGCCAACCCCCTTCCACATGCCAGCTCCTGGCACATCAGCCTCAGGAAGTAGCCGAAATACATTGACCTGCTTTTCTAGGAGGCAGCGGCACCTGGTCCTCCCACCCTCACTGGTGAGAAGCCGCCAACAAGTTCCATCCCAAATTGATTTCAAATAAGGACGAGTTATCACACACAATCATATAGGAATAATTTATCACTCGTTAATAAAAGAGCAATTACTTATTCACGTCGCCCCTGCCTATGTGCCTTGGGTTCGGTGGCAGAAACGTAGCTGGGGCTCTCACTGAAGCCGAGGGAGGTCTGCGCTAGGCCAAGGTCAGGGCAAGCCCTCCCCAGGGGCCACAGACCCCCACTCCTGAGGCCCCATGTGCACACAGCCCCCTGCCAGGATTACCTGCTGGGCCACCTGTTCTTGGGGGTCCTCAGTCTGTAGTGGGTGGTCTCAGGTCTGTGAGCTGGGCAGAGATGAGAAGGAGCTGGGGTGGGGCTTTGTCCAGATGTGGAAGGTCTGAGCACACTGCTGAATTTTCAGGCCAGAAGCTGTCCCGTCAAGTGTCTGACTTGTAGAGGCCTCTGGAGCCAAGAGCCCAGAGTGTCCCCAGAGATGGGGAACAGCCTCGGTGACCCTTGGCTGAGCATGGTGCCAAAGAGCTTTGTCCAGGGCCATGGAGATGCTGCTCAAGCAATCACAGGCCCACTTTCTCCTCCTGGCCCTCAGAGATGCCTGCTTCTAAACCACATTCATCTCCACCGTCGGGCAGACACACACTTTATTTTCTCTTTTTTATCTATCTCTATTTCTGAAATTTCAGTGCAAAATATGTAGTCATTTTGAAAAGATAAAATGGTCAACCATATCTTGCTCAAAGTTAAAACCTGCACCCAGTCCTTTAGGGCTAGTCTGAGAATTGGCTTGCTCTGCCCCAGCCCCATTCCTCCTTGAAGGCAGCCACTGTTGCTCTGTTCCCTGTTTTTCCTAGTGCTTGCCTTCATATTTCCGTGGCTCCTACCCCAGCCCCCTCTTCCCTAGCAGACTTCCCAGTGTGGGTGTCTCACTACCATCAGTTAAATTCATAACCAGTGTTTCCCAACCCAGGTCACATAAATGCCCTTCACCACCCCACCCCAGGTTGGAGGAGCAGGGGGTACTTACTTTGGTGACCTTTCTGCTCTTCTATGGCCTTTGGTTTCCCTGGAGTTTATAGCTGACTGTGTCTTTTCTCCCTTGTCCCATCTACTACCCTCATGCGCTTTCTCTCTCCACCTCGGGCGGTCTACTGAGTGTCTCATTTAACTCCAGGGAGGTCTGACCCCAGGCCTTTGTCTTGCTGTCCCCATATGGACCAGGCATGCTGTGGTCCCCTCATAACTGCCCAGGACTTCTGTCATCACCCAATGTTTCCTGGGCCCCACATTTTCCTCTTTCTGGGTTTATATCCTAGTTCTAGCTGAAGCACACCCCCAACTAACTCTCTAAGGAATTCACAGTGAAGAATCATTCTGAGTCCTCATATGTTAGCAAACCTATTCAGGCTGGATTGGCCTGATCCAGAATCCCATGTTGAAAAGGATGTCCCGGGCGCCTGGGTGGCTCAGTCGGTTAAGCGACTGCCTTCGGCTCAGGTCGTGATCCTGGAGTCCCTGGATGGAGTCCCGCATCGGGCTCCCCGCTCGGTGGGGAGCCTGCTTCTCCCTCTGACCCTCCCCCCTCTCCTGCTCTCTCTCTCTCATTCTCTCTCTCAAATAAATAAATAAAAGCTTTAAAAAAAAAAAGAAAGAAAAGGATGTCCTTCAGAATCTTGAAGCCGTTGCAATTTTGTTATCTTCTTGGCATCCAGTGCTCTTTAGAGAGGTCTGATGCCACATTGCTTTTCCCTCTGGAGCTTCAGGCCTCTTTTCACCCCCAGGGGACTGAAATCACATTGTGAATGTCACCTATTGTGCTAGGCACTTACTTGCCCAGTGGAGGGCTGGGTCTTCAGCTCTGGGAGATTTTCTGGTGTTATTTCTTTGATAAATTTTTTCTCCTTTATTTTCTCTGTTTTTTCAGATATTTGACCTATATTTGTCTTCTGAATCTCATCAATTTTTTTTTCTTTCTTTCTCTTTTTGTTTTTCTTTCTGGAAGACTTCCTTGACCTTGTTTTCCAACCCTTCTATTGATTTTTTTTTTTTTTTGGTAATTTTAGTAATTCTATATTTAACTTCCAGGTACTCTTCATGTTTTCTGATGGCTCCTTGTTCATAGCACCCTGTTCTTGTTTTAAATCTCCTTCTATCCCTGAGAGGACACTGATTAGATTTTTTATTCCTAATTTTTATCTATTCCCTGCACTGTCTCTGCTTCTTTTAGAGTTGTTTTCCCTCTTGTCTGCATTAGAGTCTTTTCCAGATGCCTGGTTTTCTGGTCATGTGTTCTAGGGAAGCACTGTTGAGAGTGGGGCTTATCAACTGGCAGGTTTGGCGTGATCAGGAAGTAGTCACCCTGAGCGCCCCCAGAAGCCCATGGTGGAGACACTTTCTCTGGGTGTTTCTCCAGGGGAGCGGCCCTATCTCCCTGGTCCTTGCCCTTCTGATAATACATACTTCATCATCATCATCTTGGCTCTTGAGGAGGGGCGCTGACCACTTGTCTCTAGCACAGGTGGTGGGTGGGCAGGGAGGAGAACCACCAAGTATGTGCCCATGTTCCTTGAGAAGAAGCAGCAACTTGAGGCCATGCTGAGCACAGGCAGCGATCTCTCATGCCTCAAGTTGGGCTGCACAGGCCTGTCTGGGAGCCCCCTCCCACAACTGAGGCTGAGCCTGATGGCGGGGGTGGGGGAAATGGCTCTGGGCATGCTTACAGTGTGCAGCCTGGCTGCTGGGCCCTCCTCCTCTGCCCTCCTCCCGCCCAGTTGCAACCTCTCCTGGACAAAGCAGGGCCGTCAGACCAGGCAACCAATCAGTATGGCTCTGGGATGCCACCTCTGAGTTATAGGCCTCATCTCCCTGGGTTCCTCACCTGAGATGGGGCTGACAGAAGGTCCCCTGGGGAGGCAGGACACCAGCCACAGCGCTGGAGGCATCTCAGGGCCCTGGAAAGGCTGGTGCTAGCCTGTTATCATCCTCACCGCATGGGTGTTGACACAGACCCAGAGCTGGCCAGCAGCATCCCCAGCCACTCCGTGAAGGGTTACAGAGCCACATCTGAGCCTGGGACCACCAGACCCGAGGGCCCACTAGCCCAGGGAACAACAGGCTTGGGCTGAGGATGAGGTGCAGTAGGAGTCAGGGAGCCCAGAGCATGGGGGTGCGCTCAACAGTTGCCCCTCTGCTGTATGGGTCTCTAGGGCTCAGGGCCTGCTCTGGTCATCTGGGGCAGTGGCAGGGGTTCTTAGATCCTGTCCCCTGGCCTCAGCTGGTACGCATGGTCACCTCACCTCACTAGGCTTCAGTGCCCTTGTCTGAGGAGTAGGGTTGATGGTCATCCCCTTGCTGTGCTGTGGGATGTCATGAGACCTCAGGAAGTCTGTGCCTTGAGCAGTCCCAGGGAGGCCAAAGGTCCTATCTCTCCCCTCTCCCTCCCTGTCCCCTGGTACAGGCCCTGTGTGGGCTGACTGGGCCTTGATGGGAGACGTGCTTGGCCAACAAGCCCCACGCAGCCTCAAGGCTGGAATGGGCATCCTTGGGCCACAACCCTGCTCAGCGGTGTCTGGTGTCCACCCCACACTGGCCTGCTGCTCACCCACTTCTGGGGCTCCCCACCCTTGTATGAGGCTGGCTACACTCCAGAATGGCCTCAGGTTGGTCCCAGGCTGGTTCTGAGCTGTCTGTGATCTGAGGACCTTGCACATGCCTGGTGTGATGAGATGGTGGTGGTGGTGGTGACAAGGATCATGGGCCTTCACAGCCCACTTTCCATTCAAGATTCTGGCCAGAGGTCCACAGGATGGTCCAGGGAAGCCTACTTGCAAGGAGGCCCCTACACTCAATGCCTCTCTCCTTTTCTGGACAGCGTCATCCCACCTGTACTTCTTCTTTGTTCTCAAATGGGAAGATTCTGCCAGCCGAGGCTTGGACCTTGTCCCACATCCTGGGAAGTGCATCAAACCTGACCTGCCATGTCCCCTCCTCCCGGCCCAAGTGGACAGGCTGATGGTAGTGGGCCAGCAAGCTGCCCTCAGTGTGACCTGGCCACAGAGCCCCTAGAGGAGGGCACAGGGTTCTGGTGCTGTTGGATTGGCATGGAGGGGGTTGTGGCCCAGAGACCCCAAGACCACCCCTCCCTTAGATTGTCTTCCTGAAGCACAAGCAGGTGCCGTGTGCGTCAGTGCCTCCCCCCACCACCCCAGAGCCTGAGGACATCCTCCTTACGGCCAGCTTTGTTCGACAGTGTTTTAAGTGTCCCCTTTAATGCGTGTTCCATCACCAGCCCCTCAACAGCCTCTTTAGCAAAATCACTGTGTTTCTTCCGACCTACACACCATTTGGGGGTCATCTTCCCTCCAGCCCCGTGGGAGGCCACCAGGCTCTGTCCATCCCAACAGTGTGGTCGCAGCAGTGTGGCCCTCCCGGACCCTTGGGTTCCTTTTCGTTAGGTGGGGATTCAAGCGACCTCTGCAGGACCCCTGTGAGGGTGAGGGTGGCAGCAGGTGCTCTATGTGCTCCAGTCACAAGCCAGGTCGGGAATCTGTTTCTCTAAAGGGCCAGATCCTGAACAATTCCAGCTCTGTGGGCCACACTGTGCGTGGGGACTACTCCACTCAGCGGTGGTAGTGCTAAAGCAGCACGATAAACACCCAGGTGTGGCCATATGCGGATAACCTGTTATTTACAAAGACAGGTCGCGGCTGGTGGTCTGGTTTGCCAGATGCCGATAGAATAGGAGGCATGAGGACCCACTGGCTCAGACAAGGGTTTCACTCTGGTCACCTGAACACGGTGCCCTGGCCGGTGGAGACCCAAACGAGAGCATCTCATCACTGCCTCTGGAAACCCTCGTCCCCTGGAAAGGGCCAGACCCCGTGGCCCTTCCCACTTGTCTCTGTCCAGGGGTTCTCACCCGCCCCCAGTGGACATCTCCATGGTCTCAGCAGGTGCTGCCCCCCACCCCCTGCCGTCCCCAGCACTCCAGCGTAGTGACAAAGCCCCTGAGCGCCCTTCATTCTTTACACCCCTCCCCGAGGCCTGACTGCCCTGGTCAGGGGTGTTTGCCAGAGCTTGGCTGTCCTGGGACAGTTCAGGTAGGCTGCAATCCAGCTGCTCCCTCAGGACTAGGGCTGATCCGAGGCAGATGGCCGAGAGGTGGGACTGGCTGATCCCAGAGGGCGAGGGAAGAATAAATCCCACTCTTACAGAGGCCACCGGCCTGCCTTGTCGTTGATATTTGACAAGTGCCGAGGGCTCGGGAGCATGTGGGGACACGCCCTCCTGTCTTGTCCCACCACAGAAGAGAGCAGACCCTCTGCAGCCCTGCTTCCTGGCAAGAGCTCCCCGTGTCTGTCTGGCCTCATCACAGCAACCCTCTGCTACTTGGCCGACTCACCCACTGTGCCCTGACCCAACCCGGCTCTGGCAGCCGAAGGCCCAAAAGTGTATCCCTATTGTGTGTTCCTACAGTGTGCACCCCGTGTGTGTTTCTCTAGCGGGCACCCTCAGTGGGTGTGACTATAGTATGCACCCCAGGTGTGCATTCTTTTAAGTGCACCCAAGAGTGCACTCCTGCACTGTGTCTGCCCTGTTGGAGGCTGATGCTCTGGGCCTCACAGGGATGGTCAGCTTCTGGTAGGTATCAGATGCAGGGCCCTGGGAGGAGGTGGGATGTATCGGGGTGGGGGCTAGGCGCCCAGTCCTGGATAGGAGCTGGCAGTGGGAAGGGGTCAGAGAGGGCAGATGGGCATGGTGGCAGGTATGTGGTAGTGGGAGTGCCCCACTCCTGAGCTGCCCCCCCTGGGGTGGGGCAGGGCCATATTGGCCACCGGCTGATTCCTCATTAACATCCTCTGGGGACTTGAGCCCATGCTGGCCGCCAGACTGAATTAGTTGAGGGACCAACTGATGAGTGGTTGTGGAGACAGGTTCCCCAGGTAATTAGGCAGTGGGTGTTTGTTGGTGGTCTTAATGGAGGGGGGTAGGGGATGCCCACCCCATGTGAGGGAGGGGATGCTGGCTGAATCCCTGGAGCGAGGGGGGTGTGTCCTGCACCGTGGGTGGATTTTCAGGTGAACAGAGCCTCCAGATGCTGAGCATCATCAGTCCCCAGTGTGGGGCTCCCTGGGGTGGGGGCCAAGGAAGGTGGGCATCAGGTGGAAACATGGGCTGGACAGGGTGAGGTTCCCAGCTGTCTGGTCCAGCAGCCCACCCTTGACCAAGGATGGATTCCCAAGGCGTGATTACGGGGCCAAGGATCCCACCCATCAGAGTGTCTGCCTGGACACTCACCCTGGCAGTGGGCTCCAGTGCTCCTCCCCTGGTGTCCCCCTGATGTCTGGGGCCAGGTCAGGATTCCATGGTCCCTTAAATCCCCCATGTGGCACATGCCATGCAGCAGGGTGACCACCGATGGTCAGCCTGCTCCTTGACCATACGTGTTATAAGCCGGGGACTGGTCTCACGCTGACAGTGTCCAGCGTGGCCCCTATCGTGGGGTATCCCCTCAGGAACACACCCTTAGTGTAAGCTCTGCAGCCAAGACCTCCAGCTCTCCAGTGGGCCAGTCCCCTCCCCTGGCAGCCTTGGTTTCTTTGCTTTGAAAGGGACCCAGCGCCCTCCCAGGTGCCGTGTTGGCTGGAAATTTTAAGCGGGAACATAGCTTGGGTTTCAGGGGTGGGGGTGATGGTAAGGTGGGGACGGGGGAGCTTTAACTCTCTACTGCCAAGCAAGGCCTTCTAGTGATTAGACACCATGGGGTTGGTTGGTGTCTAAAACCAGATTAGACACCTGGTACTGTGAGCAAGTGGCTTCCCCTACCAAACCTCATTTTCCTCTCCTGTAAAATAGGAAAATAAAACAGGTCCCAAGGAGGATTCAGGAGACCTCTGTTGGCCCTGAGTCCACCTGAGCACTGAGTGCATTCAGGAGGCTGCTCCCGCTCCCTCTGCCTACGCTGGGCCTCAGTTTCCCCTGGTGCATGCAGTGTGGCCTGCTGGAACTGCTCAGCCCTGGGTCCAGTGCCCTCCTTCCCTGGCAGGTGACCTTGCCTGTTATCGACCTGGCCTGCCCCTGCAGCTACTGCCCCGACAAGATCGATAAGGAGTGGGGCCTTGAGGGGCATGACCGGCAGCAGGGGCTGACAGCCACACACCCCCAGGAGATGCAGGCCCTCTTGGGGGCGGCCTGTCCCCACCGGGGAGTTGCTGCCACCCTCCGCCCCCTGGAGCCAAGGAAGGGGCCTAGGAAGCGCCAAGGGCGTGCACACTGCCTCCTGCGTGCGTCTATGGGTTGGAGGACAGACAGAAGGTGGGAGGTGAGTGTGAGCAAGGAGTGAAGACTGAGGGGGGGACAGATGGACGGTGGGGGGTGGGGGGTGAGCCAGTCACTGGTGGAGGGCTGGCGGGGGTGGGGAGCAGGCACGGGACAGGAAAGCGTGAGTACAGCACTGCTGGGGTGCCCTGACTCTCTGCGGTGTGTGGAGGCCCCCAGCCCTCCACCCCCGCCCAGAGCTATTTCTGGCCTTGGTGTGCTGAGCTGTGACCTCTTGTTCTGCCGTGTAACTGCGGTCTGGGACGTGACCCTTCTGGGGACGTTCCCGGTGATCGAGAGGGTCCTGAGCTGGCCAATGTCCCGGCTGTGCTGCAGCTGCCCGGCCCCCCTCTCCCAGCCTACTCACCCCAGGCTCCTGGGGGGGGCCAGGGGGGGCCAGGCAGCAACTCAGAGCCTCCCGGGAGATGTCCCCTCCCAGCCCCAGATGGCACAGAAGGGAGCTAGGTACCCCTGGTGCCTGCCTACGCCCTCGCAGCCTGGGCTCCATTCCTGGCTTGGCTGGACATGGCCCCTCCTGGGTGGCCCCTCCTGGGTGGCACCGTGGCCCCTTCTCTTTCCCACCCTTCCTCCTGGACCATCGCCAGGTGGGAGCAGTCCAGGGCTTAACTGCTCTCTCCCTCAGTTTCCTAATCTGTAAAATGGGCTTGTGATATTATAAAGAAAATGGATTCTGAAGCAGCTCTGACTCACGCCTTCCATGCCAACTGGTAGACTCTCGGACTGCCCCCTGGAATAGGGTGTTTCTGCCACCCCACTGCAGCGGGGAGCCAGTGCCCTCAGGCAACCAAGGCTGCCAGCCCTGCGCTCGATCCATGACCTCATGGGTTGGAGGTGGCGGGCGGTGGCACAAGTGTCCCGTAGCACCTCAACGGAGCTGCACCCCTGCATACGTCGGCCCAGCCCAGGCTAGGGGAGCCCCGAGAGAAGTAGAGGCCAGGAAACACCCCAAAGACCTCCCCTGCGCCTGCAGCCTCTGGCAATCCCTGCTCCCGAGCTGCTGACTTCAGCAGCCGCCTGCCCGCCTGCCCACTGGCTCCTGCGGTTGCCGGTGAGTCCCCAGAAGCCTCCGCCCCTCCTGGCTCCCCTCCCCACTCCTCCCCTTCCTCCCCCCACACCCTGCAGTGACCATGAAGGAGAACCCGGGCCTTTTGCCGCCCAGAGGATGGGGCAGCGTAAGCCCTGCAGGTGCTCTTTGGGACCACACCCAGGCCTGATGGGATTTGGGCTCCAGGGCCGCATCAGCCCTCATTCCAGCTTCGTCGGCTGCCCCAGTGGGAGAGACCTGAGCAGAATCCAGTCACCGCCTCCCTCCACAGCCTCCCGGGCAGGAGTGGCCCGTCCTTCCCCAATGGTGGCCTTTGTGTCATCACCACTGCTCCTGAGGCAGACCTGAGCTGAGAGGGGAGCCCCTCCCATGACCCCACGGGCCTCTCCACGGGGGCGCGGGGGGGCACTGGGGAAGACCCCTGACAGGGCCCTTCTGAGCCGAGGCCTAAGGAAAGAGGAGGCAAGAATCAGCCCCAGGGATGGCAGGAGACGCACTGGTTTGGGTGTGTGCGAAGCTCAGGTGGCCAGGCGGCCTGGTGTGGGAGCGTGCCTTGCTGCGGTTCCCGTGCATGAGCCAGGGCTGTGGCGGGGCTGTTTTCTTGCCATGTGTTTGGAGGCGAGCTGGTACTGAATGCTCACTGAGGACGGGAACCCAGTGAGGCTGGGCACAAGTGGGAGGTGGGGCTGAGGGGATGGGCTAGGAGGACAGGCTGGGGGGACCAGATGGCCGGGGGCACTTTTTAGGGTTCAGAGGGGTCAGATGAGTGACTGGGTCCAGTCCCTGGGGTGGGGTCAGGGATCACCATCCCCGCAACCTGGCAGGGCCTCCTGTGTCCCTAGGGCCCCTGCTGTGACTATGAACACAGGTCGCAAAGTTGGGTTTGATTATCTCCTAAAAAGATGCCCCCTCTGCTTGCTCAGCAGAGGGGTTGCCATGGATACCAGCAGGCAGGCCCCAAGGGGGGCCGGGCTGGAGCCAATTACCGTGGCTGCAGCAAGGAGAGAGCCCACCGCTGGCCGCTGCCCTGACAGCAGGCCCGTGTAGGGGGACCGACCCTCAGAAGTTGGTTTCTGAAAAGCAGTTGGCTCAGCGGGAACGGAGCCGTGTTTGTGCCTGATGCCGATTCCCAGCAGCGCTAAGCCACACAGCTGCTCTGCCGCTTGCCCCCACGGCCTAGCTCGGCCCCGGAGCCTTGCTTGGGCCCTTCTTGGAGAGGGGGTACCCCAAGCAAGTGGCTCACAGCCTCCTGGGGGCCCAGGCTGGGGAGGGCTGGAGGCTGGAGGAGCAGCTGGCCCTGGCGAGGTCCGCTGAACCTGACACCCGCCGAGCTCCCAGACCACGGCTTCGGGCCTGGCAGCCGCCGGACCGCTCAGGGGGTGATGTGGCAGGCGTGGTCACGAAGGGTGGCCGCTGACATAGCCTGGTTGGTGGTGTGGCCCAGTTCGTGGCAGGGCGCGGTTGAGGACATTGGCACTGCTGTGACGTAGCGTGGTTGGTGACGTGGGCCATCCTTGGTGGTGAGGTCCAGAGCCCAGCCTGGTGAGTACCCGGGGCCCCCATCCCACCCCATCCCACGTCTTCCTCTTCCGTGAGTCCTCGGGGACAGGAAGCGCTGTTTGCATAGGCATCGTTACATCCGGTGACAGGTGAGAGGCTGGTGAGAGCAGGCATAATCAGGCCCGACCTTCCTGAGAAGGCCGGTAAGGAGAGAGCCTGAAGAGGATGTCAGCAGTTTAAGTAGAACAGCAGGCTGAGGGGGCCCCCTCACAGCCTCCTGTGCATGGCCAGCCCGGGGAGGGGTGTCCTGGGTTTGGGGAGTTCTGGACCAGGCCTGCCTCTCTGGACTGCCATCCTGGGGCTGCGGGTACCCGGCAGCTAACAAATGGCCCCGCCCTGGAGGCTGAGACAACGCAAGAGACAGAGGAGCCCCCAGGATGTGGGTGCCTATCCTGGGGACCAGAGTCCAGGAGGGCACACTCCTTATGACCACTGAACATGCTGGCCTTGCTAGGGCTCTGGGCTTGGGGCATGCATCGGCACCGGCCCAGACAGAGAGGATCCAGTGTGGCGAGGGCCCCAGCATGAGTGGGGGGCCCCCAAGGTCACAGGTCTGGGTGGGGGAAGGTGGCCCGTGGTCCTCTCCTTCCTCCCACCTGGCTCCAGCCCCAGCACTTAGCCGGCCTCCTGTCTGCAGAATCCTGCTCTTAGCTAACTGCCAGGAAAGGTGTTAGCTGTCAAGGAAGGTGTTAGCTGATAACTCAAGTGTTAGCTGATAAGCCGTAACCCTCCCAGGGGGATTCACATTTTAATAGACTCACTCCTGAAGGAGGAAAGAACCTTTGGCATTCAAAGAGGGGGGCTCTAACGGTGGGATGATAGGCAGAGAACTTCATATTGGGGTGTGTGGCCCCGATGGTGAGGCCAGGGTGGATACAGTGCCCCAGGGGTATAGGGTCTTTGGTGAGGCCCTGTGTCTGGCCTCGAGATGGTGGCAGGGGCGGGGGGGTATGAGGAATTGTGCAGGCATCGACTGGCTGGAAAGGAGTAAGCACCTCACCCGGGGAGGAGATCAAGCAGAGAATGAGGCCGAAGGGAGGAGGCTGCAGGAGGAGCTCCATGCCAAGTCAGGATGTGTGGAGGAGGGAGCAGCCTGCCTGGAGGGGGCTCGCAGGGCGGGCGGGGCTGCTGCTGCCTGCCCTCCTGACCCTGCCCTCAGGCACCCAGGCTCCTGATCCTGTAAGAACAGAGTTGCTCTGGAGCCCATAGTACCTGTAAGTTTTGTGTGTCGTGTGGGTGGGACCCAGACCCCCCTACAGGAGGGCTGCTGGGGGTTGTGGCTCCCGGCTCTAAGGCCCTCGCGGTTTCCTCATTAAAGCACAGCTTTCTGCAGTGGTGAGGCCTCCTCAGAATCCGGGCAGCCCTGGTGCCTCAGGGGCTCCGGGAGCCTGGGCAGGGGGCCTGTACAAAGCACAGGGTCTGGGCCACAGCCCCTCCCTTCCTGCAGCTTGGGAGGGCTCTCAGGAGGTGCTGCTGCAGAAGCTGCTGGAAGCCCAGCAGCTGGCTGCCTGTCAGGCCTGGGAGTGAGCCTCGGCTCTGTGTGAGCTCAGCCGGCCTGATCCTCAGCCGATAGGCCAGTGGGGCAGGGCACAGGCCAGGGACGGTGCTGGGACTGACGGGAATGGTGGGCAGGCCCAGGGCGCTCGCTGGTGTACTGAGAAGGTATCTGCAGGCATGAGTGTCCGTCTCAGGAGGGCTTCATATGGTCCTTGGTAGTGACCCCGCTAACCTCGAGCGGCTGGTGTGAGCCTGTCAGCTTGTATGTTTGAGCGCTGGGCAGGGCGGCGTGGGGCATCTGCAGGTGAGCTTTCTCAGTGTGGAGCGTGGAACTCCCCAGGCAGGTTTCAGCCAAGTCGTTTCCATGTGGCAGGTGGAGCAGGGGTCACAGCACCTGAGTCTTCAGGGGTGACAGCACGTCCTAGGCCCGGCTCAAGGCTACTCCCGAGGACTGATCCCAGGGGCCAGCCTGGCTCCAGCATGACCCCCAGCCTCACGGGGCCCCCTGCCTGTTAACCACCCCCTCCTCTGCCCACAGGGAGCCAGCTGCTGGCCTGGGTGCTGTGGCTGCAGGCGTGGCGCGTGGCCGCCCCATGCCCGGGGGCCTGCGTATGCTACAACGAGCCCAAGGTGACGACGAGCTGTCCGCAGCAGGGCCTCCAGGCCGTGCCCACTGACATCCCGGCCGCCAGCCAGCGCGTCTTCCTGCACGGCAACCGCATCGTGCACGTGCCCGCGGCCGGCTTCCGCGCCTGCCGCAACCTCACCATCCTGTGGCTGCATTCGAATGCGCTGGCCCGCATCGACGCGGCTGCCTTCACCGGCCTGGCCCTTCTCGAGCAGCTGGACCTCAGCGACAACCCGCAGCTGCGTGCCGTGGACCCCGCCACGTTCCATGGCCTGAGCCGCCTGCACACACTGCACCTGGACCGCTGCGGCCTGCAGGAGCTGGGCCCTGGCCTGTTCCGTGGCCTGGCCGCCCTGCAGTACCTCTACCTACAGGACAACGGGCTGCAGGCGCTGCCCGACGACGCCTTCCGCGACCTGGGCAACCTCACGCACCTCTTCCTGCACGGCAACCGCATCCCCAGCGTGCCCGAGCGCGCCTTCCGCGGCCTGCACAGCCTCGACCGCCTCCTTCTGCATCAGAACCGCGTGGCCCGCGTGCACCCGCATGCCTTCCGTGACCTCGGCCGCCTCATGACGCTCTACCTGTTTGCCAACAACCTCTCGGCGCTGCCCGCAGAGGCCCTGGCGCCCCTGCGGGCCCTGCAGTACCTGAGGCTCAATGACAACCCCTGGGTGTGTGACTGCCGGGCACGGCCTCTCTGGGCCTGGCTGCAGCAGTTCCGGGGCTCCTCATCCGAGCTGCCCTGCAGCCTGCCCCCACGCCTGGCCGGCCGTGACCTCAAGCGCTTGGCCGCCGCCGACCTGGAGGGCTGCGCCGTGGCTGCCAGGCCCTCCCGTCCCTTCTGGACCGGCGGGCCTACTGACGAAGAGCCTCTGGGGCTGCCCAAGTGCTGCCAGCCGGATGCGGCGGACAAGGCCTCAGTGTTGGAGGCGGGGAGCCCGGCCTCCGCCGGCAATGCGCTCAAGGGACGTGTGCCATCCGGCGACAGCCCGTCAGGCAACAGCTCCGGCCCGCGGCACATCAACGACTCCCCCTTCGGGACCCTGCCCGGCTCGGCTGAGCCCCCGCTGACCGGGATGCGGCCCGAGGGCTCCGAGCCACCAGGGCCCCCCACCACGGGCCCTCGCCGGAAGCCAGGCTGTTCCCGCAGGAACCGCACCCGTGGCCAGTGCCGTCTGGGCCAGGCGAGCGGTGGGGGCGGCGGCGCTGCGGATGCGGAGGCCTCGGGCGCCCTGCCCAGCCTCGCCTGCGGCCTGGCCCCCCTGGGCCTCGCGCTGGCGCTGTGGACGGTGCTGGGGCCCTGCTGACCAGCCACCAAGCGGGAGGCCTTTCTCAGCAGTCAGGTGTGTGTACATACGGGGTCCCCTGGGCACCGCCAGCCAGCACCGGGCGGCAGGCCCTCCCTGATGGACGCGTCCCGCCCGCCCACCCCATCTCCACCCCATCATGTTTACAGGGTGCGGCGGCAGCGTTTGTTCCAGAACGCCCCCTCCCACCCGGATCGCGGTATATAGAGATATGCATTTTATTTTACTTGTGTAAAAATATCGGACGACGTGGAATAAAGAGATCTTTTCTTATGCTGTGGCCTCTCGGGCTGGGGCGCTGTGGGCAGTGAGAGGCATGGGGGCCCTGGGCTGCAGCCCCGCCGCAGTCACAGGCACGTGGAAGCCCCGGCAGGGAAGGGAGCTGCCTGCTGGTGCAGCCTGCCCTTTCAGCCCCGTAGCACCCGTGGTGGTCACCGGGGATGTGTCATGCCCGCCCCCTCCCCACCCCAGCCACGAAGACTAACGTCCGTTAGCCCGCCAGGCACCTTAGCCACCCTCCCTCCCAGCTGGGTCGATAGCAGCGTCTGTCCAGGGAGAGGCGTGTGTCCGGCACAGGCCACACAGCAGGCCCGCGGAGCAGGTTGGGGCTGCCTTTCCGGGGGTGTCTGCACTGCCGCCACACGGACCCCGGGAGCTCCCAGGCTTCCACCGCCACCAGCGCCCCCCAGATCCCCCCCCAGCTCCAGGTGGGTTGGGGTGGTCCCAGGAGGACCCCGTGCGGGTAGACAGGGTGGCCCTGAAGGAGCGCTGAGTGGGTGAGGCCAGGCCCCTCCCTCCGAGGTGTGGCAGGGCTCGTGTGTACCCCCACCCCACGGCACACGGTCTCATGCCAGACCTGCAGCCGTGCCCGCGTAAGCGCGTGCCCGGGCACGTGCGCACTTACACCACGCCACACCCCAAACCCGGGCCTGCATGGTCTGCGTGACCCTGTGCACACACGCGCACACGGCACATATGCAGGCAGGGCAAGGACCACGCGTATGCACACCCATGCACGCACATGTATGCTTGCAAACACAGCACACACAGCACAGGCAAAGATATGCACACGCACGCACGTTTTCTCAAGGCCTGGGCCCGTGAGGACTCAGACACAAAAGGGAAAGAGGCCACGTGGCCTGTGGCTGAAGCTCCCCCATCCCCCTGGGGCAGGGGCCTTGGGGAGCAGGGTGAGGGAGGAAGCACAGTGAGTTGGGGGAGGGAGTAGGGGGAGCCTTGCTGGTGGAACCAGATGGCGGTGGGGGCGGCCAGGGCTCCAGAAGCCCAAGGGAGGGAGGAGGAGGGGGGACTTGCTCAGCAACCAGGCTCCCGGCTCCCCTACCCAGCTCCTCTGTGCACACGGTGTGGGCTCAGGCCCTCCCCACCCCGGGGCTCAGGGCAGAGGTAAGGGCCTCTTCTTGAGCCTGGGCACACTGGCGCTGCCTGCCCCCCCACCCCCCACCCGCCGGTATGGGCCCTTGCGGGTTGTCCCTCTGCACAAAGGATGCCAGCACATCTAAGCTCAAAGACCTGACTGCTTTGAAACTGCCCAGGCTCAGAGGGGGCAGCTCAGGCAGACCCCACAGGGGTAGGGACACGGTGTGCCCAAAGCTCCTGTCTCAGCCCCTCTGGACCTAGGAGACCCTATTGCTCCCCCTTGATAGCCTTCACAGAGGCAGCTCGGTGGTCTGGTGTGGTGGTGTTGGACAGCCTTGGCCCTACGCCCGAAGGTCCACCATCAGTGCTCCCTGGCTCCTTGTCCCTGGGCATCGGTGGGCAGAGGGAGCATAGGATGAGAGTTTTTTTAATCCAGTTTTCACCTGAGCAGACCCTGCCCTGCCAAACTGCTAGGTCTGGGGAAGGGGCAGGGCTCCAAGCTGAGGCTGAGGGGCTTTTGCATAGCATGGTGGCCCCTGGGCTCCCACCACCTTCCTGGCAGCCAGGAAATGGCAGATGCCCATTGGCAAAGAGCTTTGCCGAGAGCAGATACCCACCTGAGCTCCTCAGCTTGCATGCCTCCCAGGACAGGGCACTCACTCACTATGTTGAGCCTGCTCCTCTCTGAGAGACACCTCAAGGCACTTTGAAGGCTAACTGTGTCTATCACCACAAACTGGCCCTCACGTCTGGAAGCCCACTGGCAGCTCGGGAGACCCCAGGGCCCCATGCTGAGCTGCGTGTGCCTTGGCTGACCCCCCACATGCCCTGGATGGGCCCTGCCTCCACAGCACACGTTCCTCGTGGTGCTGCCAGAGCCCACAGCCCCTCCCTTGGGACTCTGCACCCTCCTTTCCCCCAGGAGGGAGAAACCTAGGCCATGGCAAGGAGTGGGGACAAGGGGCCAACCAGGTTTTCAGAGGGTGAAGCAGGTGGATGTGTGAGCCCAGGTGGAACTGGAGGGGGTAGGGGGTCGCATCCCACAGACCTTGGAGGCTTTGTCCTGAGAGGGGCAAAGGCAGGATCTGATTTCCAGAGAAGGTCCCTCTGGCTGCTGTGTGCGCAGTAGAGGCTTGTGCAGTGGGAGGGGGGCCAGGCCCGAGTAGGGTGGGGTGGGGGGCTCAGGAGGGACATGGCTGCATTTCGATTTGGATCTGGCAGAAGGCAGAGATGGTGGGCAGGACTCCCGGCGTCTGCCCTGAGCAGCCGGCATGGGGCGCCCATCCCCGAGGTGGGGGTGCAGGAGGAGCGGCCACCGTCGTCGAGGCCCAGGAGACATCTGGGCGGGGGTGTCGCGTGGGCTGTGCGGGCTGAGCTCAGGAGAGGGGCCTGGGCTGGAGGACAATTTGGGAGTCGTGAGCGTTTGGGTGATATTTACAGCCCAGGAAGTGATGAGATCACCGGCCGGTGCTGGTGAGGGGCAGGGAGGGGTGGGAGTGCTGAGCCTGAGGCTGCGGGCTCAGCTCCTGCCTGCCCCCACCGGACCCCCAACCCCTTAGCGGCCCCCTGCTGATTCCCTGAGGTGGGGCCCCTGGCCCCTGGTGGGTGGGTGGCTGATGTCCAGCCTCAGTCTCTCGAACCCTGAGATCTGCACTGGAAGCTAATTAAAACCATGAGAAGTGGTGTTGAGTGTCAGCTCCCCCCGCCACCCTGGCAGCGGCTGCTGGTTTACAGCGAATGCTCCTGGCCTCCATCCAAAGATGCCAGGCCAGCCACAGGGCAACCTGTGGACAGAGCATCCTTCACAGCTCACAGGTCAGCACTACCAAGAGCAATCGGGAGAGGATGACCCCGGGTGCCGGGGCTCACTGGGGGTCAATGGGGCGGGTGAGCAGCCCTCTCGGGTGCTTGGTTGGGGCTGGGCTGCCCCCAAGGGTCACTTCTCTGCCAGCCCTGACTCCGGGGCCCTAGGAGGGTAGTGAGGCACGATCGCAGGCCCTCTGGGAGCCATAGGGTCCCTGGGGGCCGCCCTGGGTTGCCATCCACCCCAGGGGCTGCAGGGTTGGTTCAGGTCCTAGGATAGAAGCATCTGCCCCCATTTATCTGGCTGCCGGGGCTTTGCACAGTAATCGAAAGAATTATTTTTTAATGCTTAAATTAGTTCTGAAATAATAGAAGCAGCAGAATATTCAGCAGCTGATGGTCGACTGATGTCCAGTGAGACCGAGAACATGCCGGAAACATGTTTAGAGAGAAGTTGTGTTTATCTGTTGGAAGAGCTGGGGCTTGGGGCGGCAGGGTGGAGGCCCCTCCTCACAGCCAGGGTGCCTGCCCTGGTCACGGCCCTGCCCCAGCTCTCGCCGGGGCGGGCACCTCACACACCTCGTCTCATTCATGTCCTCACAGCAAGAGGCTGCTGACGCCCCCAGTGTGCAGATGAGGACGCTGAGGCCCAGGGGCGTGAAGTGATGTGCATGGGCAGCATTGGACCTACCTGAGGCCAGCACACTTGCTCAGACACACCCCGAGAGCTGGGGCTGGCACATGGCTTCCTCACCCCAGTGCCAGGACAGCACATGAACTGAGCGTCAGTCTCTCTGCCTTGTGCCAGTCAGCCTGGGGGTGTCAGCCCAGGGGTGTCCCTCAGCCTGAGGGCAGCATTCAGCCCTGTAGGCAGATACACCCCGAGCTGTAGTGGACATGTGACCACAATGACACAACTTGTCCCCCTCCCACCCAGCCTCTCTAGCAGCCTTGTTCCTGGTCCGCCTTGCTCCGCACCCCCGTCTGTCTTCTCCCACCCTGCCTCGGAGCCCTGGACAACAAGCCCAGTCACTGTGTGCAGCACAGCCCAGGAGCCTGGGAAGGCTCCCCATGCAAGACATGGGCAGCCCCAGGGGCAACAGCATTCTGGTTGTGCCCCGCCCCATGTGGCCAAGCTGAAACCCTGAGGGAATCCAGGGGTCCTGCCTCATCTCCCACCACTGATGCCCACCCCAGCTCCCAGTGCCAGAGTGCCTCAGGATCCTCTTCCCAATACCCTCCCCTTTGCTTCAACTCTTAGCTCCGATTCAACCCCCTCCTCCAGGAAGTCCACCGTGATCCTCCCAGGCTGATCCTCACCCAGCTAGGTGGTCATGGAATAGATCCATATCACCCAGATCTTGCACAGCCAGGGCTCAGGGAGGTCCAGAATCAGGTTCTGGTCCGGGGGCAGGTCACCACACCTCACTAGCTCTCAGTTTTCCTGCCTGTCATGAGGAATGAGTAAATCCTCATGGCAGGGGTACCTGCAGCCCACAGAGCGGCTGTGAGAGGGGCCCCATTCCGACCGAGCACCGGAGAGGCTCAAAGACTGCCAATATGGCTGAGGTCCCTAGCAGAGGGGCTGGCGGAGGTGTTCCTGCTACACCATCCCAAGGCAGTCCCACCCTCCACCGACCCACCCACAGCAGGCTTGTCTTCTTGTCCCTCAGACCTCTGTGCAGAACACACACTTGGACTCTCAGGCCCAGGCAAGCCAAGGGAGTCCCCTGAGGCCATGCAGCCGGTGTTGGGGCCAGGCGGGGCCACCAGAGCATACCTCACCCCAACGGGACTGCTGGAGCTGGCCTCAGGGACCCCTCACCCTGACGTCAGCTGAGTGCCCAGTCTACCTTCTGTCCTGAGCACTGCACACACAACTGTTCCTTCCTTCCTGCAGCCACCTGGGGGGCAGGGCGGCGGGCCGAGGCCCTGCGGACCACAGGAGGGCAGCAGGACTCACAGCCAGCTATAGGGGTGACCTGGCCTCCTTGCTGGGGTGAGCTCTCCTCCAGCACATGGCTGGGCTGGGCTCAGTAAAGGGGGTCTTTATGCTCTGGCCCAGGTTGGGAAAGGGCGGGGCCCATTCATCCAGAAACTTACCAGCTCACCATGCATTTATTAGGTACCTACAGTGTGTTGGGTAGAACTAACGGGACTCCTTCCTGGAGACCAGCGGGGTACTGCTGGGGCCTCTACCATCCACCCCCTGGGCCACCTGGGCAGGAAGGGTCAGCCTGGGACCGGGCGTGGGGAA
Organism: Mirounga leonina; assembly: GCF_011800145.1. Classification (NCBI taxonomy): domain Eukaryota; kingdom Metazoa; phylum Chordata; class Mammalia; order Carnivora; family Phocidae; genus Mirounga; species Mirounga leonina. The sequence goes on along the minus strand of NW_023270773.1, from coordinate 1,096,413 downwards.
AGCCAGTTACATGGTCTGGCGTGTTGAATCCACACAGATGGATGAGTGAGGGAGGAGCCTTCTGTTGTCCCTGCACGCGCCCCAGCCTTGGTCCCCCTAGACAAAAGCACAGGGACAGTGAAAGGCTCCTTCCCTGGCCCAGGCCCAGCCCGCTCCTCTGAGGGGAGGGCTAATTAAACCCGCCGCCGACAAACACCAGGGAACTGGAGGCCTCCGATCTGTCTTCACAAAGGGCTGTGCAGAGATTTATAGGCAATAAAGGAACATCCATCTTGGGGCAGTCAGAGGAGTGGCAGCGGGGCAGGGGGTGGGGGTGGGGGAGGCAGCCCCCTCCCAAGGAGCACGGCAGCCGCATTTTGATGCCAGCAAAGGAGGTGGGGGCCAAGGCTTCAAGGGACGCTCACCAAGGCGGGAGACAAATTAATGTGAACAATTAAGGAATGATGAACACCTTGCAGAGAAAACACCTTGACACACACATCGCGGCCTGGGAGGGTCTCAGGGATGCAGAACCAGCAACGGTGCCGGGGGAGGGGGGGCAGCCTGACAGGGAGCGGCTCAGCGACAGCCTGATGCCACACAATTATTTTTGAAAAATGATGGAACAGAGAGAAAGCAGAATCGGCGGCGGGGGGTGGGGGCGGGGGCTGCTGCTGCAGCTTCCAGGGTTTCAGGGGCTTCCGGGAGGCAGTTGCTCTGTCGAGTGGGGGGAGGAATGTCTCAATCTCGGGGCAACAGGGCCCCTGAGAACGGAGCAGGGTCCCTTGGCCACCAGGAACAGCCGCAGCCACACCTGCCCACCTCAACGTTCTCACTTACCAGCACTCTCTGGCTCTCTGTCCCCCACCCCCACCCCAGGACCCCTCTCCCGTGACTGGCTAGCCCCAGTCAGGATCGGACTCTCCCTGGGTACCAGCTGCCCTGTCCGTGCATCGCAGCTTCCTGTCTATCTTTCCACCCACCACTCAGTCCATCGATAACACCTTCCCTGCTCAGCTCGATAGGTCCCGCTCTGTCCATCAGATCCTGGTTGGGGGACCATGGTTTTCCCATCCCCAGGGTCCATATCATCCAGGACATGCTCTCCCACTCCGACCACAGACCCCCTCCAGAACTGCAGAGGGCCAAACTGGTCACAAGGCCACGTCCTGGGCCAAACGGACCCGGAGTGACCACCCATGCCAGCCCAGGGGTGCTATTGTCCCCATTCCTGCCTTGCCCGGGGAAGGCTATAGTCCCTCACCAAATGCTGAGTCCAGCCTGGAGGATTTGGATGACTTTAGCCCTGACATGCCCAAGAGGCAAAACGCCCCCCAAACCCGCAGGTTAACTGGAGCACGAAGACTTGCAGATTTTCCCACCGCATTAGGCTCATTCTGTAAAAACCAACCCCAATTAACACACCAAATAGAAGCACCCGGCGCCGCATTCTAGAAATAGGACATGTGCTGGGGTGAGAACGGTGGTGGGGGCGACGTGAGGGGGCGCCCGGCATCCACCATCTCCACGGTAGCATCTCGGGAGAACCTCAGTGTCCTCACTGGCTGACGTGGGCATTCCAGACAGCAAGCACAGTGTCTGGCACCCGGTTTCCTCCACCCAGTGAGTCCTACAGATGCTCTAAGACCAGGCTCTGAGGCCACCTCCTCCTGGAAGCCAGGCCTGACTGCATCCGCTCAGCCCTGGAGTCTGAGCCCTCACCCAGCGCTCCTCCCACCGCTGACAAAGCCCCAGTTGTGTGAGGTATCGACTCAAACCCTCCAAATGTAACCCAGGGTGACCCTGTCTTCTCCCTGTGACAGGCAAGTGTCGGGCACGCACCAGATGCTCCTGGAAAGGCTTCCTTGGTCTGGAGAAGGGATGAGAACAAGTGTGACACCTAGAACAACATCCATCTTCCTGGGACCACAGGACCAGCCTGAGCCAGAGCCAGGCATTGAGGACACATGGCACCGCTAAGGGGGGACCTTGGTATCCACCAGCCCTGAGTCTGCTCCCCCTCCTGCTGGCTGAGACACGGCAGCCTGCCATGCAGTCAGTCGTCTGTCTCAGTCAGGGTCTCTCCTGTGGCCCTCGGGGACTGGGACCCACTGTCACCATGAGGAGGAGGGGACAGGAAAGGACAGAGGAGGAAAAGTTGGGGAGGCAGTGGGGGCCAATGCAGCTTGGATGGAAGACAGCTCTCATCCAGGGACCCTACACCAGCAGCCCCTCATCTCCCACCCAGAGAACTGCTGAAAGCCAGTGGGGAGCTAAGAAGCAGCTGTCCCTCCAGACGAGGGGGGTTCCCAGCCCAGCCGGAGAAACTAAAAACAATTTTTCCTGGCCTTGTGGAGAGCCAGCCTGTGGTAGCCAGCATCCTCCTCTATGTGTGTCACAACTGCTCAGTCCCTGAGGGCCCCGTAGAAGGAGGGACTCCTTCCTCCCCACCCCCACCTGGCCATGCAGGCACCAGGAAGGCCATCCTGGCAGAAGGAACAGCCTGTGCGGGGCACTAACACAGGAGAGCAAGAGGCTGATGGCTTACCCTGAGCTTGGGGAGCCTCACTGGGGGATGGGACAGGGTAGGGACCTGAGCCAGGTGTGCATGGCCTCACCTGGCTCCCTTACTAGCAGCCTATGAGGGATGGGGGTGGGGGTCTTCCCAGGAAACCCGGTGAAGGGTGCTGAGCAGGGCCAGGGTGAGGCTGGGAACAGAGGGAGGTGACCCCAGACGCCGGTAGAAGGATGAAGCTGTAGGGTTTGCCTCATCTGCCTCTGGGGTCCCCAGGCCCTTTTGATGGGTGACTGCTGACGCCTGACACAAAGCCTTCCTCGCTCCCAGCTGGCCTCTAGTGTGGCTGGCTGCATACCAAGCTGGAGACCCGAGCAGGTGCTCAGTAATGCAGGATTTGACTTGCAAAATTGGCGAAGCAGTGCTAATAAGAGGACACGCTCATATGGGAGTCGGGGCAGGGACCTGAAAGCCAGGTTTTGAGGGCAGAACACCCCCGGCCTCAGGGGACCCTAGACCTGCCACTCTGGCCCTTGCTGGCTCAGGGCCCAAGGGCATAAGGTGTTGTGAGCAGGCAGGCAGCCCAAACTGGAGGAACAGTGCACCCCACCTGCCCGTCTGACAGCCTGAAGTAGGCAAAGCCACTGGGGCCAGGGTGGGGGATTGCAGTCCACAGCGTGTGGCAACTTTTCCTTCCCTATGCCCTTGTGGGGAAGGGGCTGGGGGCGGTTCTTGCCTGACCTCTCCCTCACACCATCTTGGTTCTGGGGGCCTCACACGTCCCTCCTGCCAAGCCAGGACCTCCACTGCTGTGGCTCTGTGTGTGGGTGGTCCTCAGTCCTTACAACAGCAACTCACCCCCTCCTCCTGGTCCCCCATGGGGGCTCGGGGGCTGGCAGGGTGGGCCGGGCAAAGCCAGGGACCTGAGCACCCTCAGCAGGGGCTGAGCTCAGCACATGGATAGGGTGGCCTAAGGGTGACATGTGGGGAAAGCTGCTGCATCCGGGTGGGTGTCCCCATGGGACCAGCCACAGGCACATGGCTGGCGTCAGGGTTGAGGACCCCTCCCTGGGCCGTGTGCAGGCTGAGACAGGCCTGGTCTGAGCTGGGGGGCCATAGACCATGAGGAGCTCCTTCATGGACCCCTCCAGCATGTGGGGCCTTTGGGAGGGGGACGGAGGGAGGAGAGTGAGGGGCTGGCCAAGGTCCCCACTAAGCCCCAGGGTCTCAGCAACACATTCTCCTTCCCCTTCTCGACGTGTCCCCATCACGACGCCGGCCACGCCGAGTTGTGGGCCAGACCGTGATGCTGAGGAGGACCCAGTCCAGCCTGCGTACTGTGGCCAGCTGTTCATTTAGCCAGGAAATTCCCCAGTTACGGCTCTGTCACTGAGGCCGGCTGGTGCACTGGCTGCGTGTGGCCATGGCCCAGAAGCAGAGCTGATCTGGAACATCAGGGAGTGCAATGAGGAGGCACAGGGCGCCCGACAAAGGTTTGCAATCACGTGGCATTTTCCCAGCAATGGCTGAGTGGATGGGAGGGGTGCTGGGCCCCCAGCCCCTGCTGCCCACAGTAGGTCCTTGTCCTCCCGTGTCCTGCCCAAGGACTCTGTGCCCGCCCTCCACCTCCTCTATGCACTGGGCTGGAGTCTGTGTACCCAGGTCCTGTGCCCAGAGTACACCCAGCACACCGGCTGAGGGGGCGGGCAGGTGTGGCACCAGGTGGGCACCTGGGGAAAAAAACTCCCTCTCTGGTACCCAGCATTGTCACCACGGTGCTATACAGTCCACCTGCTGCCATCGGTGCCCAGAGGCTGTGTATGGCCGCCCTGGGGCAGGCAGGGCCCAAGGGCCCCCCTGCACTCAGCCTGGCCTGTGGCACACCCCCACACTTCCCCCTTTTTTTTTTTTTTTAAGATTTTATTTATTTATTTGAGAGAGAGAGAGTGAGAGAGAGCATGAGAGGGGAGAGGGTCAGAGGGAGAAGCAGACTCCCCGCCGAGCAGGGAGCCCGATGCGGGACTCGATCCTGGGACTCCAGGATCATGACCTGAGCTGAAGGCAGTCGCTTAACCAACTGAGCCACCCAGGCGCCCCCACACTTCCCCTTTTAATTGGGCCTTCTCCCTGACAGAGCGCCATGCAGGCCTGTTCTGTCAGCGTTGGCACAATCTTTGCTCACCGAAGCCTGGCAGAGCGGAGAGGCCGGTGCAACAGAAATAGCTTTGGGCCCCTGGGAGACACGCAGCAGCAGCAGGGAGGGGCGTAGACCCCGGGTGTGTCGGCGACAGCCTGGGTCCGAGGAGGCTGCCCGGAACTCCCCTCCTCAGACCACGGCTTGGTCCAGGGCCCAGACACCTCCAAGGGACTCGGGGAGGTTCCACACGCAGCTCAGGCCACATGGGCACAGGGCCAAGACAACATGCATGGTTAGCATCTGGTGGGGCAGCCAGCCTGGGCAGCAGAATGCAAGAAGACCCACAATAAACTGCCATCCCTCCTCCTCCTTGAGAGCTGGTGTGGGGCCCACATGGGACTTAAGTCTCCCTCCACCAACCACCTTCTCCCTACCTGCCTGACACAGAATGCCCTGGTCCTTGTTACAAATGCAGGCCCAGTCCCCTCACTGGAGGATGGGTTGGCGAGTCTGGGGATCTGAAGCTGAGCAAGTACCCTGGGTAACTCCTGTGACTGGGCACATTTGGGACATGGACCCCGAAATGCTGCCCTTCAAATGGAGAGATTTAAGTAGGAAGAACCAAGAATAAACACTGTGATTTTGTAACCAGGGAAACTACAGATAAAGACACCAAGAGGAGCATGGAGGGGGCCGGGGAGGAGATGGAGTGGGGCCATCGGGCTGGCCTCCTGTTGGCCTCCTGCTGCTGGGAGGCGGTCACTTCTCCTCCTCGGGCCTCGGTTTCCTGGTCTGTGAAATGAAGTAATGATGAGACTCATAGCAGTGCCTTCAGAGAATCATCCAAAGGCCCTGGGCCAGCTTGTCTCTGCAGTGCAGCCATGAACACTCACTGAGAAAACTGGGCACTGTGGGCTGCACCCAGGGAAGGCCAACCACAGGTGCACAAACCACATGCACATGCAGACTCTCATGCACGTATGTGCACAGAGGGAGAACCCAGCGCGCGCCAACACATGGCCTAGTCCATCAGCGCCCAGGCTGGGATTTCAGCGGATTCATCTTCTTCTGGGGTTCCTGTGTCTGTCGCTCCCCTCCTCCAGCCTGTGTCCCCTTCGTCTAAGGCCTCCACCTATCACCACACAGCCCACAGCAGCAGTCGGCAGCAGACACTTTGTCAGCCCAGGGAATCTTGCCAGGATGCTAGGGGTCTCCTTATAGGTGCCCATGGGGAGACTCCAGCTCCTAGGGCTTGAGCTCCTGGCATAGGTTGCTGCAGGATGGATTTCTTTTCCACCCAGCCAGCCCTGGGAAGCACCATTCATGCCCACACCGGGTGTGCTGTCACCTCCAGACACTGGTGTTCAGTGCTGGAACACAAAGGTGGGCAGGAGGGTTCCACCTTTTTTTTTTTTTTTTAAGATTTTATTTATTTATTTGAGAGAGAGAGCACAAGCAGGGCAGCCGCCGACAGAGGGAGAAGCAGGCTCCCTGCTGAGCAGGGATCCCAACACGGGGCTCGATCCCAGGACCCGGGGATCATGACCTGAGCCAAAGGCAGACGCTCAACCGACTGAAGGAGGGCGCCACCTTTTAGCCCTCCCATCTGTGGGCTGATCCAAAGCAGGAAACTGTGCTCAACCTATAGTGTTGACCTCTTCCCCAGAGCTTTGCCCACCTTGACTGTGGAGTCCCTGGGCCCAGTTCAGGCAGGGAAGGTGGCCTGGAAGGACCTGTTCCCAGAAGGCTCCAGAAGCCAAGGTCCCTGAAGTCCCAGCTCTGTTCTGTGTGTTCACACACTCTTCGTTGTTGCATGGTGTGTTGTTCACAACTCTCTCAACATTATAATCAGAAGCTGCTGCTGAAACTCCAGCAAATTCTGGCCCCAAGGGAAGTTGCTTCAATGAGCAGTGAAACATGGCGGGAGCAGCTGGCTTGACCGGAAGTAGGTACCTAGCCACAAGTGCCCACACCCGGGCGACTGCTAGCCAGGAGCCTCCTGAGAGCTCAGAGCCATCTCCAGAGATGGGCATGCGGCCACTCTGGCCCCCTGCGAAGTAAAGGAGAGACCAGAGATGAAGCCAGCCCCTGACCCAGACTCAGACCCTGTCAGGGGGCTGTGGACCCTGTGGGACCGTGGGACTGTGGCACCCAGACACCACCAGGTCCTGCCTGGGTCCTGGGGCCATCCAGTGATGTGGTCATGCAGTCCAAGGCCCAGCTTCAGTCACTGGGAATGTTCCCCAGGTGCCTGGCAGGGACACTCACAGAGGACACTGCTGTGCTCCTTCAGGCCCCTTGTAGGGCAGCTGTGCCCATGGGCCATCACACAGGGAGGACACAAGGTCAGACTGAGTTGCTGAGAGCTGACCCCAGAACTGTGGCTGCCCCCCCCAGACTCGCTTCCACATCCTCCCCTCAGGAGGCTCCCGGCCCACACCTTGGCTTCTCTCTGGCTGAAAGTTGGGCCACAAGGAACACCCAAGAACCCTGGCCCACTTGCCCCAGAGTCCACACTCAGCTTGCTCCTGGAACCTTTCTTTTGAAGACCCCAGGGTCAGGCTTGGACTTTGAGGGGCCTTAGTGACCTGGGTGGGAACAGCTGACTTCTCAGCCACCGTGGACATGGACCTGGGAGTCCCCATGGTGAGCCTCAGACCTATCCCCACCTCTCCCAGGCCTTCTGGCCGTGCAGTGCTGGGGCCCACTGACACCCACCCACTCTCCCTCCAGAAGCCTGTGGGCACCTCAGTCCCTGCCAGAATCACCCTGTATGTCTCCTGTCTGCTCAGGAGTCCCCTCCCCAGCCTCAGGACTCCTGCAGGGTGGGAGTAGGACAGAGACAGGTTTAACAGGCAAGTGGAGGGGACCTGGAACTGCAGAGGTGTCCCCAGGCAGTGGGCACCCTGCTCCTTGTCCTTGTGGTGTGGGTATAACCTCCGGGCCACTGCATACTGGACTCCCCCAGAGAGCAGCCCCGGGCTCCAGGCAGGCAGCGGGAGACCCTGAGTGTGCACAATCCTATGCCTCAGAAGCCCCTGTTTCAGACTGTCATTTTAAAATTCAGCAAGTATTTACGAGCACCTACTGCATATGCACACAGTTGAGGGAAACACTATGCGACCTTCATGACAGGCACAGGTGTGCAGAGTGGGAGGAGCTTACGGGTGGCACAGGAGCCTACCCCTGTGCCTTTGCACTTGCCAGTCCCCCAGCCCCACTCCTTCTCTGTGCACTCTCTCCAGGCACACCTTCACTCCTGCTCTGGGCCTGTGCTTCTAGCCCACCTTCTCAGCGGGGCCTCCCAGACGGCCCAACCACACCCCATACCTTCCCCCTCAGTGGTCCCCCCTGACCCCCTCAAGCTCACCATGGGCACCCAGGTCAGCCCCATAGAGTGCTCCCTCTCTGCATTACCACAGCACTCCCTCAGGCGGGTATCCAGAGGCCCTAATGACTACCCATGATAGCTGCCAAGGGGATGTGGACCTGAGGGTCAGAAACATCTCAGGGTCGTCGAAGTGACCAGGAAGAACATGGCCCAGCCTTCCATGGCATCCTCTGCCCATTCTGACCCTCGGCCTGGCATGGCCGTTTCTTATACAGGAAGCCAACGGGAGGCTGGATCCAATAGAATCACCACCCCAGGGAGTGGCTCAGACACGCTGACTATAAACAGCTGTTAGTTTCTTGGAGCGCAAAATAAATTGTTTTAATGGCCGAGCGGTTATTCTTCACCGTGCAGCTTGGGGCTGAGGGCCTTGGAAGTTTTGTGTCCTGTCAGTTGGCCCCCACCATGGACAGCCTAGTCAGCCTTGGAACCTTGGGTAAGCTTGTGCAGCGAGTGATGGATCCCGCCCAGGAGCAGCCTGGGTCCCTGGAACCCTCACAGGACCCAAGCTATGCCTGAAGTCTCATTCCCTATCTCCCACCCGAACATGGCTCTGGGCCTACATCTCTCATTACCTCCTTCCGCAACTTCACCCCACCCCCCTGCTGCTATACTGGGCAATCTGGGAACCTGGGAGGCTTACAGGGACCTGGGGATGTTCAGCTTCAGGGACCACACTGCATAGTCTCATGTCCCACAGCTCCTGCCAGGGGGAGCTTCTAGCAGCTCCTGAAACACTGTACGGTGAGGGTGAGGGCCGCAGAGCCCCCTCCCAGAGATGGGGTGCAGCTGCCCTTTGGCTTTGGGGAGGGTGAGCCAGGCACGGCAACCCGGGACCAATTATCACTGCAGCACCTGGCCCTGCATGCCCAGGGCCCCTGCTTTCCTCACCACAGGCCCGACAATGAGTTCTGAGTGTGCATCTGTGAACAGGACGGGTGGGGGGTGTGGGGGGGTGTGCATGTGGATACATGTGTCTGTGTGTGTGTCTACATGAGTGGGCATGTGTGAGTGCTAATGTGTCTACCCGGGAGGTCATAACATCTGTCCTCCTGTGCCTGCACCCCTACCTTTGTCTCTACCTGGCATCTTCCCCTTCCCCATCCAGGGGTCCCCAAGCCAGCCCCCCGGCCCCAACTCTCTACCCAGCGCGATGGGGGGAGGGGATCAAGGACCAGAGTGTGCACTTCTCCCAGGGCCTGGCTGCGTGATGCCGAGTGACTGATGACCCCTCTCTGGACCCATTGCCACCATACTGTCCCCCACATGAGGTCAAATGTGTGCAGAGCTCGGAGATTTTGTCCCAGTCACTCCAGCTCTAGAAAGGCTCTCGGGGTGGTGCCCTGCAGAATGGGCAGAGGGTCCTAGCTGGGGAGGGGTCTGGCTGGACAGCTGCCTGCACCCCAGGGCAGGGTCCCGTGCCCATGCCAGGTGAGGAGCCGCCACAGGCAGGAGGAGAAGCCAGAGTTCTGGGCAGCTCAGGCTCACTTGGTGCTCCTCAGCCACAACAGAAAAACATCCCCAGGCCGGTGTCCGCTCAGCAACTGCACCAGCCGTGCTCACAGCAACCTCGGTGAAGACAGGAAATCCATACTGAGCTGAGCAATATCTCCAGTGAGGTCAGACCTGTTGGCGAGGGGGAGGCTGGTGCAGGTGGGGGGATTGAGCCAGACTGCCTACCCTCACCCACTCACAGGCTGAAAGCAGGCCAAGGCATCCGGGCCAGCTTTCCACATGCCTCTGTGAGCCGAGCCAGGCCATCCAGGGGCCAGGCCCCGCTTGAGGCCAGCTTCCCTTGGGAGACATCCAGCATATGAACTCTGGGGCCAGGTCTTCTCTAACACGCAGCAGGTCACAGGCACCAAGCCACGCCCGCCCCAGTACGGGGGAGGGGGCGGCCAGAACAGGGATAGCCTTGCCGACCAAGACGGAGCCGGGCAGCCTTCTCCCAGCAGCCCTTCTCTCCCTCCCCCGCCTGCTCCAGGAGCTGGCAGAGCTTCAAAGGCCCCTGCTGGGGTCCCCCTCCACTGCTGCCTGAGGGCACAGCTAATTTCCACAGGGAGCTGTAGTCCTGCATACCACCTGCGCCCCACCCGCGGCTGGCACTGCAGCTCCGAGATGCTCCTCTGGGCCCCCAGACCCTTTGACCTGGCGGGGGTGACTGACGGGGATCAGGCTCCTCTGAGTTCCGGGGAGATCTACCTGCCAAGCGCCAAGCGTGAGCCCAAGTTGCCTGGCCCCAGGCGGGGGATGGAGTGATGCCTCTGGGGTGTTTGTGAATGAACAATGGATGAATGAGTGAATGGATGAATGAAAAAAAGGAGCAAATGCCTCAGGCCTCCCTGGGGATTGCCCCAGGTGATGACAGGAGCCAAAAGCTCCAGGGTCCCATGGGGGGGGGTCCGTTTAGGGCCCCTGCACCCAGCTCTGTTTGAGGTCCCTGTCAGTGCTCGTGGGCCACCGCAGGACGGCCAGGGCTTCCTGGGACCAGTGCCCCGCTGCACACGGTGGGCAGAGTAGGCTGTGTGGCCCCCGGGGAAGTGGAAGCTGGGGGTGCGAGGTCTTGTCGCTGCTCCCCAAGTGTTTCCCATCGGCGCCTTTCGGCCGCAGGAGCCCACCCCTTCGCACCTGGTGGCATGTGGCTGGTTCTGGCCAATGGACTGCGGGCAGGAGTGGGGTAGGGCACGTCCAGGCTGGTTAAAGACTACAGATTCTCTCCCTCTCTCCCTCTGCCCAGAAGCCAGCAACATCCCCGTTCGGTAGCTGCCCATCCGCCTGGGTCAGCAAGTGACTTAGAACCGGGTCCCTCCGCCAAGTGTTGCGGCATTCAGTGTAAACAGGAAATCCTCCTCTGCCACTTTAAGATTTGGGACTATTTGTTTCACCAGCATCACTTGCCCAGCCTGACTGATAGAAGGGTGAGCCACTGGGTGGGCTCCTCACCAGACACAGGATCAGGGCGACAAGCAGGGTCTGAGGTGCCCTGAGGAGTCAAGGGCAGAACCCTCCCTCCCAGGCAGATGTCCGAGATGGTGGGACAGCCCATCTCTGCAGACGTGAGGCCCGTGAAAGTGAGCCCGAGAGAGGGGACTTGACTGGGGCAGGCCAGCAGGACAGGTGTGCAACCACTGTCGCCGGGCCTTGCCAGGGTGGGTGGTGATCGCTCTGTAAGATAGGGAAGAGCCTTGAGCTACGTCCCCAGTTTGGTTGGTCTCTCCCTCAGGAGCAGCGGCCTATTGGCCCAGGGGGGCTGACTTGCCGGCGTGTCCACCCAGCTGCCCCCTGCACTGAATCATCTCATCAGGATGACCCTACCAGCCTTCATCCCTGTTTCCCTCCTCCAGGAGGGGCCTCTGCCACCCAGCCAACCCCCCTCCCTGCTCTCTCCTTCTTTCCCCACATCAGATGCTACCCTGCTCCCCTGACCTGACTGTAGAAGCCAGGGATGCATGTGGACTGGCCCCGTCTTGACCAGCACCCACTGCTCACTCTTCCAGGCCAGTCTATGTCCTTTGTCCCCTGTTGGGTCCCACGTCCTAGTGCAGCCTTCGCCTGACACACACTGAACAGCCTCGAGGGGGTACCATAGTCACCCCATTTTACACAAGGGGACACTGAAGCTCAGAGCCACGGGCCCTGGCCCCACGGGGTCTGCCACACAGAGGCCCATTGCCTGAAACACCCAACTCCCTACCCTCAGGCCAGGCTTATCAAGGAGCCCTGAGACCCCCATGAGAGGGGGGGTGCCGTGCCGTCTGCAAAGGCATGTTTTCATTAGCAAGAGATGAATAATTAATGCCATGGTGCCTTTAAAACTGTTTTGTTTTTATTTTCAACCTTTTTTTCTATGTATAGAAAGAGCACTTCCGTTAGGCACCAAATTTATATTTTAATAAACATGGCTTTATTTATTCAATCCTTAGTGCTCCCAGGGGCCCAGGGGCATCAAGGACCTGCAGGGCACCGCCGTCAGCTCCACCTTGCGCCAGCGCAGCCTCCAAAGCTCACAGTGAGGACAGAGGGCAGAGGACAGAGGTCATGGGCAAGGGCACGGATCCCGAATGCCCCTCCTGGTTCTTCTCATCTCCTCCATCGCAGGCCTGGGCTGGGGTGATGGGTGGGTGGTACCAGCTCTGAGAAGAGGTCAGGTGGAGCCCAGGGTAAGATGGGCCCCAGGCGGGGCTCAGGTGGAGGCTGGGAGCTCCCGTGGCAGGGAGAGCATGTGATGGGGGGCGGTCACCTGTCCTGGGTGAGGCCACTGGCCCCAGGCAAGCACCTGCTTCCCACCATCCATGAGGCCCTCCTTCCTTCCGGAACAGAGCCTGTGACCCAAGCTGGGGGCCTGGATAATTCAACTCTGTGATTCTCTGGGCCGCGAGTCTGCAAAACGTTGATTCCTTGGCTCGGCAAGTCCATCCTCAAATGGTGCTTTCTCAGAGAGTAAGTCAGAAACACTTATTTTTAAATTACAGGCCAAGGAGAGTGTGGGCAGCATCTGAAAAACAGTATGTTAACACCCTCCAAATGCACCTTCCCAGGGTCGGGGCTCTGAGTGCCAGGATGCCAGAGACTCCCACCCATCTGCGGCCAAGGTCACGGAGTGGCGGCCCGACCCCACACTTGTCCTGCTGCCCAGCCTCATTTCCTTGGCTAGACCATGACGCTAAACAGAAGAATTAGGATGTAGACTTTTTTTTTTCCTCGCAAGAAGTCGTCATTAATTTTTTAAAGTGTGCAATATTGTCCTCAATGAAACATGTGAAAAATGAGTTGTCTGTTCCTAACAAATATTTTCTAGATTAAGTATTTGTAATGCTATCAATTATTTATCTCCATATATGGAGAATGCCTAATTCGTAATAAATACAGAAAGGGTTTTAATTTTTCTGCACAATATATGAAATTGAGTTTTTGACTAATACACAAATAAATTGACTCTAATCCCATCCTGTCATGGTGTATGGTATTGTTTTAGGTATAAATCTCTTATTTTATAAATGTTTTCAAAAAATTAATCTCCAATATTTAAGGATCGGAGTAAATCTCCCTAACGGGGCGTTTCAGTGGGTTCCCATTTATAAGACTTGTCATTTCCACATGCCCCCTCCATCCCCAAATCGTCAACTGCACATGCCAGAATCTCGCCGGGCCTCCATAAACACTTACAAATGTTCATAACTCACAAAAGAGATGCTGCGTTGCTTATCATGAGGAGACTCCGGGCCACTCGACAGCGGGAGCCCAACTCCGAGTGAGGCTGACAGCTCTGCAGGGTACATTGCTGTTGGGATGGCTGATACCCCAGGCATCAGGGTGGGCCCAAGGCCCAGGCGGGGACAACCCCAGGACCTCCTCCTAGCCACATCACAGTGATTGGATGGAAGGAGAGTTACCTGACTTGAGCCAGGCTGATCAAGATGCCTTCTTGGAATTTTTCAAACGTAAGCAGGAGGGGGATCCCCTTTTTCCCTGGAAGGAGTTTGGGAGGTGTAAGCCTGGGGCCACAGGACCAACTTGGGGATCAGCCAGCCAGGAAGACTGACCATGGAGGGAAGTGGCAACAGGGGCTGGGAGGGGCCTCCCAGGCACTCTGCATCCTGAGCTCCTGTGTCCCAGAACCAGCTCATCCCTGTGGTCCTGAGGCCATCCCGGGAGCCATGAAGTCTTCACTCCCACTGTCCTGAAACACTTCCTTGGGCCCTGGGGGGTCCCATCAGAGCCTGGGTGCTCTTGGGCCCGCAAGAACACCCACTCACGGAGCCAGCGCTGACGTCCTCCTAACTCAGGGGATAGGCTGGAGGGGCACAGAGCCCAGGGGTCTGCATGTTAGGAAGTGACAAGTATTGTTTCCGCACAAGCACCTGATAATTGCAGAGCCAGAGGGTCAAGTGTATTTTTGAAAACCGGGACTCAAGCCCTGAGAATCGAGAACAGGACATCTATCCAGCTTACCACCCATTGCTGCGGAACACAGAAAGCCAGAATGCCAGGCAGGAAAAGGTTATAAAGCAGAGGGGTGAAACAGGCCAGACACAAAAGGACAAATACTGTCAGACTCCACTTCCGTGAGGTCCCTGAAGCCATCAGAGTCATAGAGACAGAGAGCCAATGGGGGTTGCCAGGGGTGGGGTGGGGACTGGGGAGTTGTGTTTAATGGGAACAGAGCTTCCGTTGAGGAAGATGAAGAGTTCCAGAAGGGCTGGTGGGGATGGTTGCACAATAATGTGGATGTGCTTAATGCCATTGAACTGGACACTTAAAAATGATTAAAATGGTAAATTTCATGCTACATATATTTTATCACATTAAAGGGAAAAAAAAGAATATTTCCCCTCCAAACCTTTACTCCCCAACATTATAAGTCTATATGCTATTGAATTTTTTTTAATATATAAAAATAGGTCTCTGGTTCATTCTAAGATTTACTATGCAGCATCACCTAACGAGTGAATGTCCTGAATATGCAATCTTTAACTCAATAAATGGATCATTTTAGTTATAAAAAAAAAAAGGGAAGGGGAAGAAAAGAGCATAAAATGGGGCCCATTAAACTGGACGACTGAAGCAAGACCCAGCACCAGTCATGAATGATGTTGGTGTTTCACATTGTCCTTCTGGAAGGCAGATGTCCTCGGACAGGGACAAAGCCATGGAGGACTGCCTGTGCAGCCTCAGCAGAATTGGCGAAGGAGCGCCAGGCAGGTAGTGCCGGGAGCGAAGCAGCAGGTCAAGCCAGGACTTGCCTCCTGAGGGCCTGGACTCGAGGCCACCGCAGCTAATGGGGCAGAGAGGGCTTTCCCAGGGGATAACTCCAGAGAACAGGAAAGAGAAAATGCCCATGTCTGAGAGGTCCCCTCCAAAAGGGATGGCTCCCCCTTCTCATACTCTTAAATTTTCCCCAAACAAAAACTGTAATGAAAGGCCACAAGAACCATGGGAAGATGGGCTCCCAGGAGGGACCCAACCTGGGACAAAGGGCCAGTCTTCTTGGGGCTCTGCCCACCCCCACCCAGGCAGGTCTCTGGGTCCCAGGGACTCTAGTGGGTGACAGGCCTAGATGGCTCCATGGGGCAGGCAGGGAGGATGGGCCCTGGGATTCCTCTGCAGACAAGGGGGGCTTGCTAGGGGCCATCCCCCTTGCTCTGGGCCTGCCCAGCTCGTACACTGTTAACCATGCCTTTTATTTTCTGTGTTCTGGTGCTCTGACATCTCAGGTCCTTGCTGCCCCTGGAGGGACTGCCCCTGCCAGGCTTAGCCAATCCCTAGAGAGCAAACAACTCATCCTCAAGCGTACATTCCACAGACAAACCAACCAATCCAGAGTCCACTCCCAACTACCTCCTCCGTGGCTTCCACACTCTGGGCCACTGCCTACGTGTCCTAATCACCCAGGGCCACGTAGCAGACAACCAGGGACAGCCCCTATGGCCCAGAGCGCTGAAACCATTCAAACTAGCCAGTTGTTAGGTTGCTTGCCCTGCAGCCTTCCCTCAGAAACCACAACAAAGGCTCCTGCCCACAGTGTCCCTCTCCCAAGCTGCCTGCCGACCCACCTTGCCCCGTGGCTCCCTGGAGCTTGGCATGCCCCCTCCTCTTAGGATCTGTGAGTAACCCACTATCTTGGCAATGACAATCGTCTCCTGGTCTTTTGGCTTTGCCAGAGCAGAATAATCATAAAACCTAGATTTAAAACGGCTCATGACAACAGGGACAATGGAAGGGGGTGTCACAAGCTGTGGGCAGCTAGCTGCAGGGATGTGCAGGGGCACGGTGGGCCCCATCCCTCTGGGCCAGCTTCTCCCTCACCCAGGAGTCAGGGACCTGAGTGTAGAGGGTGGGCAAGCAGCCCTCCCCCTTGGGCTCCGGGGCCTCGCTCGGACCACCAGCTCCCCAGAGTGGCGCAGACTGCAGTGGGCATGCAGGGGTGCTGGGAGGGTGCTGAGAGCTCTACCAGGCAGAGGCGTCCATGTGAGGAGGTGGGAGGCTGTGGGGGCACGCTGAGCCCAGCGTCCCTGTGACTGTGGCCTTACGCTGAGCCGGACTGCCCATCACACTGGGAGGACCCAGCAGCCCTGAACCCTGGCACATCTGTCTAGCATGGAGGACGTCTCTGAGGCCAAGGACATGGGAGGCTGAGTAGAGTGGTTACCAGGGAAGCTACACAGCCTCAATTTCCCTGGGGGGTCTCCCCATCCTGGGCTTGACAGACAAGAGAATCCGTCTCCGCGATGGTGGCAGGCAGGATGGTGTAGGAGCGGCTGAGGCAGTGGCCTAACTGGACACTGGGCAGGTACTAACCAGGAAGCCATGTCCTCAGAGAAGCAGCAGGCCAACTGGAGGTTTGGAACGCACGGCTATGGGGCGCTCAGGGGCGCCAGGGCCAGGAGGGGCTGAGGGCGGGGGTTCGGGGTGGATGCAGAGCAGTGAAGGGCAGGGTGGGGTGTTAGGGAAGGCCTCACGTGTCTTCATGCAGAGAGGGCAGGGGCAGATGTGGGTGTGTGCCCCTGCCCCCCCACTTCTGCCCTCACCCCAGGATGGGATGGGAGCTCGAGTTTGCCAGCAAAGGATCCTGCAGTGGACTGGGGGGCCCGAAGCCCCAGTGCGCTGAAACCGAGGATGTGGGTGACTCTCAGGACCCAGGTTGAGGGATAGGGTAGCCTATGGGCCAGAGCTGGGTGTGAGCCATGGGTTTGGGGTGTGAGTGGGCAGCACAGGCCAGGGGACAGCGAGAGCCAAGCTGCCATTCCCTGCATGTGGCACCCCAGCTGCCCCCGGGAACCTCCCAGAGCTGTCCTCTCGGTGGTCAGTCCCCGTGAGGGGTCTCAGGGGCAGTGGAAGAGGCTCCTACACGACCGTTAGCAACATGCAGGGAGACCAGCCAGGAGAGCGGGGTGCAGGCCCCTCCGGCTGTCAGGTGGCCCTCTGGGAGCGGGGGCAGGTCTATGGGCCTGGTGGGCACAGGTGAGGCCCCATTCACTGGCCTCTTACCCACAGGGTGGCTTGGTGGACAGCAGAGGAGCCTGGAATCCTGGAGTGGCATCTGAAGGGCTTTGGGGACTGACTTGGAGCAGTGCTTGAGTCTGCAGCCCAGGGCTCGCCGTGGTCAGTGGCACTCAGGGGCCTCAGCCCCTTGGCGTTGCTGGGCATGGGTGCAATCCCAGGCACAGGCAAGACTCATCCACAGACACTGCCATTCCTGGGCTCATGGGTCCTCGGCCAGCCCGCGACCGTGGTGCAAGGCAGTGGCCCACAGCATTCCACAGGCCTGATGCATCTCCTCTGTGTCTCCTGCACCCCGGGTAGTGGGACCCCATGTGTCAGGTAAAAGGACTTGTCTGACACCCCTGGCCCTGAGCTGGGATTCGTATCCCCAGCTCAGATCCAAATCCTGGCCCCATTGGCTCCCTGCCTCCAAAGAGAGCCCCCCTCAGGTACCTGGAGGGTCCAAGGCCCAGCCCCAGCCTGCCAGCAGGCCTGACTTCCCTAGGCCCTAGCTGGCCAACATCTCTCATCTGGCCTCTCTGCCATGAGCACCACGTGTGTGTGTGTGTGTGTGTGTGCGTGTGAGCATGTGGGCACATGTATGTAGACATCCAAACTGTGGCGCCCGCCCTAAGGACCAGTCTCTGAAGAGCTCTGCCCCAAGTCCTCATGTCATCAGACATGTGGTACACCATGGGAACAGATTCCTAAATGCGCCGAGGCCAAAGCAGCCCCCACACTGGCAGGGCACTCATGCCCAGTGCCAGGCTGCAGGGAGCTGAGGGCCGGGCAGGGCCCTCCTCAACCAACACCCAAGTCCAAGCTCAGGGTGTCGGGGCAGGCAGAAGTAGGTGCGCCCCAGGAAGCACTCAAGGGATGGATTCTATTACTTAGGAAAGGATAGGCACTTCCTGTGTCTGAAGGACGGCACTCCCAAGACAGGGCACCCACCCTGGAGGATAGCAGCTCTGCCCACCAGTGAAGCAGGTCCCGGATCCCCCTGAAGAGCCACTCGCTTGCTGGGGACAGAGACATAGGATGGACAGAAGCTAGAAGCCTGGAGAGAGCAGAAGAGCACAATCTTCTCCTCCACATGGATATTAGGTGCCATCATTAGGGGAAATTGAGGGTAGGGGGTTGGAGGCCTTGACCAAGGAGCCAGAAGTTTCTATGGGGCCTCAGAGGGACCCCCAATTCTCAGAATCTCCAACAAAGGCCAGAAACCGTGGTGAGGTTCATGATCCATGGCAGGATCCCTTCCGTGTGAAGACAAGGGTGGCTGTAGGTGGGTTTATTGACAAGAAATCCAGAAATTGCCAACACATGACCCCAGTGGGGTACCAGAGCTGGGCCCAGAGGATCAGGTGCCAGAAGGAAACCAAGACCAGAGGGCAGCATGGCCCCAGATAGCAGGGCTGCTCTGTGCGGGAGGTGGGATTTATACCCAGCTACCCCTAGACTCGGTTCCACAGCCATTGTGGACTATTGGGGAACCCGGGGCCAGCACCATCCCCTCGGGCCCCGATCCCATGTGTGTGGACCCTTCTGCACCCACCTTGCCATGCATAAGAACTCACAGGTGCTGCTGTGAGCACGGAGACATTCCTCTTGCCTTACAGATCAACAGCTCAGGTAACGCCCCAGCCGTGCACCCAGGATCTGGGCCCCTGGAACCAGCCAAAGCCGGGCTGTCCTGATCTCCATCGTGCCCCGCAGATAGACAGAAGGTGCAGGGCCCAGCTGGACACTCCTCCTCATGCCAACCCACAGCCTGTGCCTGCCCTGGGCCCTCGATGTCTCAGTTTACCCTCCGCTCCTTGCCTGGAGACTCTGGAGACATTTCAGTGGTCGGGCGTGGATCAGGGGAAGGCACAGTCCTGCAACTCGCCCGGGCTCCCCCTGGGCTGAGACCCACTGCCTCCCGCCCCATTCCCTGCGGGACTGCAGAGCTGGTGATGCCCCCAGAGCTTCCGGGTCAGCGATGCTCCTTCAGAACTGCTGTGTCCCCCTGCCCCAGCCACCGATGTGATGGGCCCAACAGCACCCTATTCTTTTAAGGTGCATAGCTCTGATGACGTAGAGCCAAATCCTCCTCCTGTTTCCCAAGAATGCTTATCATTTTGTTGTAAATCGCAGAGCATGCAGTTTGCCCCCTTTCTGTCCTTTTCCCTTCTAAGCCTCAGGGGCGGAGTGGAGTTCACGCTGGCTCAAGAGACCTCTGGACATCAAGCCCACGGACCTGCTGTGCCGTGGGCAGCAAAGATTTCTGGGAAAACCTTCCTAACAGTCCTCATTGTGCTCCAGCGGTTCCTGGGAGCCCAGCCCCAAGCAAGGGCGGGAGGTGACGGAGCCACAGCCAGCCACCTCGGTCCCTCCACCAGCAGCCCCGGGACAGGCTCCGAGGGTCAGGCTCCGAGCCCAGGGTCACGAGACTGGCGGGAGCAATGCCCGGATTCCAACCCCCCTGGGCTGATGCCCGCTCAACCTGGGGCTGTCGCCCACCCCATAGGACGTGTGTCCTGCAGGCACAGCTCCTGCCCCGCCCCCAGCAGCTGTGCCTACCCCGGAGACCCTTCCTCGGGCTCCTGCCCACCCGTGTGGTCCCTGTCACTCTGCGCCGCCCCAGGCTGGAGCCGGCTCCCTGAGTGACAGCAATTAGGGCCATGGCTGGCAGAGCAGCCTGCTCCCCCCCAAGCACCTGACGTGGCAGCAGCTCCCCGGGGGGCTGCCGCACTCTGGCTGTGGCTGAGGCGCTTGGAATCGCTGCTTTCTGCTGTAAAAATGGAAACATCCCCTACGTGAGACACAAACTGGCAAGGAGAACGCCACTGTGAAATCTCGCACCCCGAGGCGGGCGGCGGCGGCCAGGGGCCCGCCAGGCAAGAAAGGCTGCGCGGGGGGGGGGGGGGGAGCTAAGAACTGAGGGGCGCAGGGGCGAGGCGCAGACCCCCCAGCCAGACAACCCTGCTGGGAACATGGGCTAGGCCCTCCCTGCCTGGAGCGGCCGTTTTCCAAAAACGCCAACGGAGCCAGCCGCACCCGGCTTCCAGCCCCCGCCCCGCACTGGAAGAGCCGTGAGCAAGGTGGGCGAGCGGGCACCATCAGGGGGGACATCCGAATGAAAGCTAGAGTGCTTCCCTGGGGCCCAGAGGGGCAGGGCTGACCCAGAGTCTGTAGCTTTGCTGCCAGGAGGGGTACAGGGTCAGTGATGGTGGTTCTGGGCCACAGGAAGGCTCCCTGAGCTATGCCCGGCTGCCTTAGCCAGCGCTTCGGAATTCAGCATGCAAGCCAAGCACACACAGGACCTAGGCCCGTGTGTACCAGACACAGTCAGGCTGGCAGGGGCACCCTGATGACCCCCATCTGGCAGTTCTTTCCCGGCTCGGACCCTTCTTCCCAGCACCCCTGGGCATTGCTCAGCCACAGGCTTGGCAGCTCAGGTCTGAAATGTTCTTCGTGCTAACTAAACTAGTGCCTGCAAACACCCACTAGGGCCAAGAGCCTGTGTTGTGCATGTGAACCCCCCGCCCCCCACCTGGCAGGGCTGTTCTCACCCCCAGATTCACAGAGAACACTGCACGGTGCCCATTTGTTCTACCGACGGTGGCCCTTGACCAGCGCAGGCCCCGGGCTGGGAACCCTGGGGGCCCTGGTGGGGAGCGGAGCCTCCGTTTGCCCACTGGGGACAGGGGACTAAAGCAGCCACCGCTGCAGGGTGCGGTCAGGGTGCCCCTGGCAGGCCTGCGCTGTGGGCACTTTCCTTGGGAGTTGCTGGTTATCCTGAGGAAAAGAGGAGGGCCAGGGCCGGTCCTCTAGCCCTAGGGCCCAGGCCCAGCTCCCAGGCTGGTCATGACCTCCCCGCTGACACCGTCTGGCCAAGGACTCCACTCTGAGGGCCCTGGTCTCCTGTGCATGGCACCAGGCACTCCCGCCTTAGGACTGCCCCGAAGCTTGGCCACCGTCTTGGGCCCCCTAGCTGTCCAAATTAATTCCCTGGAAGCCAAAGTCAGTGTAAAACCTGGACCGCCCGCATACTCACACTCATGTGCACACTCACAGACATTTGTTAATACAGACTGACTCACACATGCATACTCACGCGCTCATCAGAAACGCACTCATTCACACCAGTGCACATTAGTTGTGCATGTGCACGGACATGCGTGCACACTCGTCTCACATTTGCACACCCATATGCACGCATGCATACACCACCCAGGCACACTTGGACGCTTGCTCACTCACATTCTCATACTCCCGAACATGCACACTCACACATGTGGATGCTGACATGCTCTCCCACATGCAGCCTTGCACACGCACATGCTCATGCTCACAAGTCACATGCACACACACGAGCATGTTCTGGCTTTTCATTCTCACTCAGGCCCTTTGTGCAGGCCCCTGGCTGACCTGGAGAGGCGGCGTCCCACCTGCAGCTGCTGCCACGTGCCCTCTCCCACGTGTCAGGCAAGGGGCCGAGGGCCTGCCAACTCCTCCAGACCTTCCTGGGCACCCCCGTGACTCCAGGTCTGCCCGCATCACCCAAACAGGCCCTGGGCTGAGCGGTGAGCGGGTGGGTGGGGAGTGGCTTCAGAGGGCTGGCAGCCGGCCAGTGTGTCTGCTCAGTTGCCCACCTGCTCAGTGGCTGTGGAGATGGGGCACCCTGGGGCTTGGCGCTCTGGAGCCCTCTCTGGAATGGGTCCCCAGGAGGGCACGCAGTGGGGTGTGAGGACAGGCAAGGACTTGGGTTCTGCCCCACGGAGCTGGGAGGGCAGAAATAAGGCAGCAATGATGAGAGCAAGGCCCCTCCCCACATAAAACTCACCCCTGAGATTACCAAAGGCCTGGAAGTTGTGTGATCTGGAGGGGAACTCCCAATGAGCGGCTTTGCTGGCCTCTGGCAGCACAGGTCAAGAGGACCTTGGGGCAGGGTCCTGTGCCAAGACAGGGCAGGGCCCAAGGTGGATCCCTGGGGCCCAGGCGCCGGGAGCCAGACCGAGGGGCATAGTCAGGTGCACAGCATGGGGTCAAAGCTGCATGCAGACCCCACAGCCTGGGGCGGCCCCGCAGGTCTCAACGTGGGGCTGGGGCTGCACAACCAGAGGAGAGGCCACAGCCCACCCTCCCACCCTCACTGGCAGTCCTGAGGATGCCGGGAGCGCCTTCCCCAGGGAGTCGGGGTCTGGGTCCCGGGGGGAGCTGGTCGGGGGTTGAACGAGAGTGGCGTACCCCCGTGGTGGCAAAGTGAGAGCTGTAGCCGCTGTCTGCGTGGCCCTCTGTGCCTCTGGCTGCCAGCCTGATGTGACTTGGGAGGTGCCAGGGGCTCTGAGGCATTTGGAGCCCGATGCTGCCGTAGAGGCCAAGGCCCAGCCAGGAGGGTCTCCTCCGCAGCCAGGGGTAGCCTTGCCCCTCCAAGCGCTAGGCAGGAGCGCGGGGCGGCCGTCCCTGCAGGGCTGGTAAGGTGGGGCAGGACCAAGATGGGAAGGGAGGCTGGGAGACTGACTTACTGGCAGTTGCCTGTCTTAGTGCCACCATGCATAGAGGCTCTGTGGGCAGAGTGAGGGAAGCTGCCCAGAGGAGGGAAGCCGAGCAGAGATGAGCACTCCGCGGGGCTGAGGCCGACCGGATCTCATGGGAGCCCTGGGCATGAGCGGCATCCAGCCTTGTCTGGCCCCGGGGCAGAGGTCAGCTCTTGCACCCCGCCCACATCGGTCAGATGCTGCAAGCTGCCCTGAGGGCACTCCATGCCCAGGCCTGAGCCCCCAGACCATCCTCCTGCCTGCCCAGCCCCTGTCCATGCCTGAGCAGCCCCTGAGTGTTTGGTGCCGAGCAAACAGGCTTGTTAACCACGTTTGCACTTGGTTTGTTCAGTGTTCCAGGCCTCCCAGCAAAGACTACCTGCAGCTTCAGGCCCTTCCCAGTGCCCTGGGCCCCACCTGGCATGGCCCAGATTCCGCACTCCCAGCTGTGGGGCCCAGTTCCAAAGTGGCTATCCACGGGGGCTGCCCCCACCCCCAGGCAGAAGGCCAGGCTCATTCGCACAGTGGGCTCTGGGCAGACAGTTCCAGCTTGCAAGAAAGAGGATTTGGGGTTCAAGGACAGCACCCCGGGGCGCCCCCATGCCTATACTCACAGAGCAGCAAGTGAGGAGAAGCCCACCCAGCTCTTGAGGGCTGGCTGGGGCAGGTGGAGTGTCTGGCTGGCATGGCAAGCTGCCCTCCTCACCTGAGGGAGCCCAGACCCCCCAAGAGTAGACTGAGGGAGTGAGTAGGGGGACATGGTGCTTGCCACAGCAGACAGAGATGTGCGGTGCTTCAGGAACAGAAGGAAGCCAAGCTGGACGGTGTGACTCAGCCAGCTGTCGCCCCCACAGCCTGGGGGGTTCTCCACTTGCTCTCACTTTCTGTCACGTGACTCCCAGGCCGATCTGGCTTTGAGGAGGGATTGGCCTGGGGAGAGGGCCTGGGCAGAGGCCAACACACCGGTGGGTGATGTGGTCAGGACTGGGGCTGGATCTACCCGCTTCCCTCCCCATTGCCTGCTGTGGCTCAGACATCCGGAGCTGAGAGGCCTGAGCCTCCAGGGATGGGGGGTCTTGGGTGTGAAGATGTGGCCAGCATGGCGGGACCTCAGCTCGAACCTGGTTAGCATCCTGGGCACTCAGCCTCCCATCTGCCCTGGACACTGGCTCGAGTGGGCAGTAGGATGCTTTGCCCTGGGTCCGCATCCATTGCAGCTCCTGAGGTCGCCCAGGGAGGCTAGCCTTCAACGTGCCCTTTGGTCTCCCAGCTCAGCATTTCTCCTGTAGTCCATGTGGCCACTAGGAAAGGGCAGGGCCACAGTCGGATTGGGAGGGACTGTCAGAGATCACTGGACAGGGGGTGCACAGGGGCCCTGTCTCACCCTGGACCAAGGTCTGCAGCCTGGGTGTTTAATCAGGGGTTAAGGGGTGCTGCTTTGCTGCCTCACCACATGCTTACACCAACCCTGCTGGGCAGGTTGCCAAATGCAGGGGGAAATTGAGGCTCAGACACACATTTTGACAAGCGCTGGGATCCCTGGCCAGATTCTCAAAGAGGGGACGCGACAACACAGAGCTTCCTAGGGGGGACCAGTCTGGGCCTGGGAGTCCCAGCCCTTACCCAGCCTAGCCTAGTCACTACCAGCACGGCTTCATTTGTGCCCTTCTCTAGGGAGGGGCACTGTGTGTGGGGAGATGTCCAACATCTGGGAGGAATTTCACAAGGCCGATCATGCTGATACTACCCTGCAGCCCCCAAATCACAGGGCCTGGAGTGCCTCTCTCCCAGGCTCCAGGAGAGGAAGCCCCTTCTAGGCCCCCTTGGAAAGGGCTGACCCACTGCCTTGGGCCTCCTGGGCCCCTCACAGTCTCCCAGGATTAGGCTGGGGCGGGCCTGCGGCACCTCGACCAGGCGAGGCACTGGCTTACCTGCCCTTCCTCAGCCAGTGCCTGCCCACTCCACCTGCCACGGCTGCCAGGCCCAAGGCAGGACACAGCGGAGACCACAATCCAGAGGCTCAGGAGCCCATCCACAGCCCAGGGCCACCTGAAGTGCCCACAGGGTCCCTAGCCATATTCGCAGGCTCCAGCAGCCGGAACAAGGGGGTGCCCACCCTGCTTACCCTAACTCAACCCACGCCTGGCTCCATAGCAGAAGATGGATGGGTGGGCCGGGGCGGGGACTGCAGAGCAGGGGCCACAGGTGAACGCCAGCAGGCAGACGCAAGTGCGTGTCGGGGAGGCTCCGCACACCGGTCTGGCCTATCTTGGTTGCCACCGTGCGTCCTGCGGAGGCTCATCACTATCCCTTCACCACAGGGCTTGTCAAATGCATGAATGATTGAGCGAGAAATGAGTCACTGGCTCCCCTGGGCTCTCACTTAGGCCACCAAGACATAGAGGGGAGAGGATTGGCCTGTTCACACAGCCGGTAGGGAAGGGAGTCAGCCTCTGGTCCCTGCACAGGCAGAGAAGGGACTTGACACAAGATTCCTCCCAGAGACTGGGCAGGAGCATGAGCCCACCTCTGTCCCCAGGGCCACCCCCTCACTCCCACCTCTGTCCCGAGGGCCGCCCCTGCCCAGGAGTTGATGACCTGATTGAGAGTAGCATTTAAGTGCCCAGGGAGAAAAATCAATTCTCCTGGTTCTACTTTAATCCATCAGTTCCAATTCTGATCAATTTCCTGGTGCCCAGGGTCACCATGGAGCTGTAGTGCCCAGCGGAGATTGACTACCGGGGCAGGACTGCTGAGGTGCAGGGGCCGTCCTGGGGCCTCTCTTCCCCACATGAGTACAGTCTAGGCCCACTGCAAGGCCACCCCAAAGCCCAGGCCCTGCCTGTCGGGGGCCACTCCAGCAGCTCACTCTCTCTAAGACGTAAGTGACGGCCTCAGCCTCGGTTGGGAAGGTAGGAGGCATCGCACAGGTGGGCCCAGAGAACAAGAACCTGAGAAGCGCTGAGCCAGAGGGCCATTGAGACCGGACATGGCTGTCCCTCCTGAGTCTAGCTGACCAGGAACCAGACTCCAGGCCCTCTGCGGACCCAGTTCAGACTCCACCATGCAGTGGCCCATAAGCACAAGGCGTGACAGAGGCGCAGTGCCCCTGAACCCTCCCTTTCTGGACCCCTTCTTGACACCCCCCAGGCCCCCACCTGCTGGGGGCCTGGCAGAGCCTCAGCTCCCTCACTATGACCCAGTGACATTGTTGGGGACCAGATCAAGCGAGCTGCTGTGGCTGCCGAGCTGGGAACCTCAGAGGAACAAGCCAGCGCTGGAGGACGAGTGGATTAGATGGTGGTCAATATTTGTGGAATTGAATTGAATCCGTCATCTGGGAGCTGTGTGTGTTCTGGTTAGTTTTGTGGTTTCTGCCGCGGGCTAGCAAAACCCAGGGCAAGGGCCCCTCACAGGCCCCAGTCGGAGCACAATCCAGCAGCAAGGGGCCCATGGGGGCTCTTTGTCCTCTGGGTGCGGCAGGCTGGGCTGGGTGGGCAGGGGGCTGAGGCCAGAGCAGGCAGTTAGGGACAGGCAGATCCTGGGAGTGCCGGCACGGCGGGTGGGTGGGGGGATTCAGCTGAGGTCTCAGGTTTGAGGGGAATCTGCCCTGGCCCCCCAGTGAGGCTGAGATCCCACAGCACAAGTCCCACACCACTCCTGGCTCTCACCGGTCCTTCAGGAAACGGGGTGCACTGGGTCTGGTGTCCCGGGGGCCGGACCACAGGGCTGCACCGTGCACTGTGCTGGTTCTCATCCAGGGTGGACAGACAGACGGAGAGGGGGACAAGGTGGGGGTGAAGGCCCAGAGTGGCCCTTGCCCAGAGCCCACCCTCGCAGCCCCAATGCCGGCCTCAGCCCCAACCACAGATCCTCCGAGGACCATCCAGTGGCTGGCGCTACCCACCTCCAACCCCCAAAACCCAAATTGGATTAGTTGTGTTTAGAAAGAGGCAAAGCTGCTTATATTTGAGCAAGGGCTCAGCAGATTACACTGGGCCGAGAGGGTGCCTGGCTGCAGGCCGGGAGTTTGACGGAGGAAAAACTGCACCAAGCAAGTATTCATTGAAAAACTCAAGGGCTTGATCTACCTCAGCTCAGGCTTCTGCCCACCCTGTAAACACCTTCTCGGCTGTGTGCTCCAGGTTCCACGAGGAGCAGACACCGGTCTCCACCAGTGGGCCCCAAGGCTGCCCACGGGAGAAGAGTGTGGTGGCTGATGTGGTGGTGGTCACTTCATGTGCCTGTGAGCCGGCTGCCCGCCCGTCACACCCATGCCAGCAACTGGGAAAGCCTCAGAGGGGCAGAGGTCCCAGAGGCCAGACCTGGTCCAAGGGCCCTGAGCACAGGCCTGAGCCTACAGGGGACACTGAGGCAGGGCCTGTTGGGTGAGCTGTGGAGCCACATGGCTCTTCCTGGCAGTAGTTCCGGGGTGGGGAGGCCTCTCTCCCTCACCCTCCCCAGGTCCCTGGCCTTGGTGCCACAGGAGATAACCCACTTGTGACCCCCCAACCCTGGGCCAGCCACAAGGGAGGATAGCAAACATTTATTTGATAAAAATACTAATAGAATCCCTCCACTGTAAAAATCCTGGCTGGTTTGGGAAGAGTAAAGTGAGCAGGAGGTAGGGTGGGGGGGATTGCGAGCACCTCCCTTCCTGGAGGAATGCCACCTTGGCGTGGCCAAACATGTTGTCACGGACACCCCCATTACCAATAAAGAAACGCTCAAGGAGGGGGCATGTCCAGGCCTCACGGTGGTCTAGGCTCCAACCTGGCAGCCCGTTTGGCCTGGCAGGTGTCCCTCCTGCCTCCAGATCCAAGCTCAGTGCCCCATCCCCACCTGGAGGGCTCTCGGGGGCGCTCCACCATGTCCCTGGCCCACCTGCATCCTTGGGCCAGGGAGTGGTACCCTGCTGCTGGAGATGGAATAAGGGGCAAGAAGAAACAGAGAAGAGAGAGCATATAGGAGATGAGGACAGATGTGTCCGGCAGATGAGGGGGTGCTCCTCAGAGGGAAGCTGAGGCTGTCAGGGAAAGGGGTGCTCAGAGTGCCACAGCCCACCCCCAAATCCCCTACCTCCACTTATCTCCCACGGCTCATTGGCTGAGAGCAGAGCCCAGAGGCCGAATGGGGACCACGTCCAGCCCAAAGGGGCAAGGGGCAGGCAGCAGAAGGAACAGACAGAGCTGTGAGGTTGCTGGGTTGTGTGGACAGGGCGTGAGTGGGGGAGTTGGAGGTGAGCTGGCCCTGGAATCTCTGAGCTCTGCTCCTGGGTACACTTGCCCCGAGGTGTCTGTGACCACTGCGGTCCCCCAGTGCCCCCACTGGTTTCCCGGCTCTCTGTGGCCAGCACCCAGCCACCCCCTCCCCTCATACCCTAGCCCTCCCTGGCTGATCCCCGAGTGAGGAAGGGCCATCAATTATTTAGCTGCTGCCTCTCAGCCTTCTCTCTGTTAGGACCTCGTAAAGTCGGGGAAGATAAATCTCTCGGCTTGCTTCCGCTGGCTGACAGGGAGTAGGCAGGCGCCTGGGCTGTGAGAGTCCGGCCCCAGCCCCCGGCCCCCGGCCCCCCGAGCCAGCGAGGAGCATCCCCGGTGGCCTGCTTAGGTCTATTAAACCCCTAACTCAGTGGAAACGAAGCTGGGTGCGCTGCGTCTCGGTCCCCGTGCTGAGGCGAGGTCCACCCATAACTGCTAGCCAGAGTGACATTCCGGCCGAGAATGGGTCTCAGGAGCTGTGTTTAAATCTGTGTCCGGTGGAAGGTTCCTGGGCACGGCCCAGGTGAAGCAGAGTCCGGCGGCTCCCAGGGGAGGCCAGGCAGGCAAGGAGCCCAGGTGCAGGACCTGCAGAGGCAAGTGAGGGCGGAGGACATCTGGGGCACACAGTGGGCCCTGTCTGCAGGCCCCTGGCCATACCCAGGATGACCATGGAGGTGACCCTGGCCACCCGTGGTGGAAGAGGCAGTCCCAGACACACCTTTCAAGAGCAGAGCCGTCCGCCACCATGGTGAGCTGCAGAGCCTGGGGGGCCGCCCAGAGAGGACCAGCACCTTCCCCGGGCCACCCTGGAGGAGCACTCGCAGCCCTGTGCCTCTAGCAAGGCACCTGTCCCAGTAAGAACAGATGGACAGTGGCGTCATGGAAGGTCCAGGTCAGGCCCCTGCCCCTCTGCATAGCCAGGAGAGAGTTTGTTGACTGAGCGAGTCCATGACCCCCCCATCTCGGCAGGACTCAGGGTGGCCCCTGCAGGATGTGGAGTGTGAGCAAAGGGGAGCAATCACAAGACAGCAAGACAAGGTGGGCCAGGGAGGTATGGAGTGGGGAGCGAGGGCAGAGCCATGGGAGTGGATCCCACCCTTGTCAGAGTCATGCCCACCCTGTGGACCCTACCACACGGTAGACCTACCCAGGGGCCTACTCTTAGACCCCTTGGCTGCCTGGTGAGACAGAGCTCCAAGAATCCTGATGATTCCAGGCCAGGGGACTAAAATGCATGCAGAGCAGAGGGGCCTGGCCCAGCTGCGGGGACTCGGCAGCTGGAGGCCCCGCCAGGAGGCACGGCCCGACTGGAGCTCCAGTTCCTGGTGGGCATTCCCCTCCCACTCCCCACTCCCACTGGCTTCAATGGGGCAGAGGCTGAGACCCAGGTAATGAGGGCAGAGGTGCCACCAGTCCCCACAATTAGCAGTAACGAGTTGACAGGCGCCCGGTGCAGGCCACAGGTCAAGTGCTAATCGAGACTGGTAATTACCTCGACAAGGCTGGGAAGTGGAGCAGTCCCTCCCCTCTGACCATTAATCCTCTGGATGTAGCTCCTGCCCCGCCCCGGAGCTAATGGGGTTGCATTTCAGCTGTAACCACAAGGCTACTGCACAGAGAGAGGCTGGGTGGCAGGGTGAGGGACACCCAGAGCCAGGCGGGGGCCTCAGCGTCTTCCCCCACAAGCCCCCAGCCCAGAGGCCATGCTGGCCTGCTCACTGGGTCCCTCTCAAGGCACTGGTTCTGACTCTGTCTCGCAGCCCTGCAGGTTGGGTACACCAGCAACTGTCCCAGGCCTGTGTCACAGCCAATCCAACTCTGCAAACTACCTCGAGCTCCTAACACAGCCCGCTCGACACCAGCTGTCCCAGAAACCTGGCCTTCCTCATCCACTGTTCTGTATCCCAGGCAGCCGCCAGGCCCACGCCCAGCTTTGGTACCAACCACCTGGTACCTGCTTCTGCCGCAGCTTCAGGCTCCTCCCCACCCTACAGACCTGTCCCCTCCCTCCCTCCAGGCCCCAGCCTCTGTTAATGTGGCCAGTGCTGGTATCTGAGCAGTGTCCAGCCACATCAGGGACTCGTGGGGCTTTGTAGCCTGATTCCTCCAAGTCTCTTCCTTTTCTGTGGCCAGCCAAACCGACCCTCTACCTGACCCTGGCCAAGGACCAGGCCCATCCACCACAGTTAGGGCCCATCTTGTCCCATCTGTGCTCAGGCCTAGTCTCGTCCCCACCTGTGCCCCTTGGGCCATGCCTGACTTGGTAATGCCTCCACAGTGTCCCCTGGAAGCCTACCTGGCGGGGCTGCAGGACAGGAGCTCACTCCTGGGGGCCTGTTCCACATTCCATCAGCTCACTCTTCCAGAGCCTCTCCCTTGGAGGGGGCACAGCTTGCCTTGCCCGTCCCTCACCGCCCGTCGGCTGGGGCTGAAGGCACGGGCTCCAGGCTTCCTCTAACCTGCCCTCATTGCCAAAGGGGCAGGAAGGGGCTTCCCTCCTGCTCTGCTTGCATGCTTGCCCCCCCACCCCCAGACCCTACAGCCTGCCAAGGTCGGCTACAGCAGGAACCGCCATCAGGGAGAGCTCATTTCAAGAGAGCATCCTTGACCCAACCGCCTGGCTTCCCGGAGCACAAACGTGCCTTCTGTCAACTTCATTACATCAACTTCCCTGACTCGATTGCCCTTCAAGGGTGAGGGGATCAAGCGTCAGTGCATATGGCGGGGGGGCGGCTAAAGCAGCAAGATCCACACAGACCTGAGCAAGCCGCACTGAGAGCCAGACCTTCGTGGCACAGAACGGGCTGCTGGGCCCCCCGCGTCCCCTGCCCCGGGCGCCACTGCCTGCCTTGCACAGGCCACCTCATAGCTTTCTAAATCAAACGCACTCCGGGGCTGTGAAGGTTTTATCCCACGTTCCCGTGGTGGCCAACGAGCAGGACCCATGGCTGCTCTGGGCACAGGACAGAGATCTGCCTTCAGCGGGCTCTTGTCCAGCCCCTGCCCCACTCTGCCACTTCCCTGCTTCCCTCTCTTGCCCTACCCCCTGCTCCAGGTGTTCCCAACGCCTGACACAGGGACAAAATGGGTCTCCTCAGAGCACTGTCCACTTCTCCACTACCTGGCCAAGTCCTGCACCACCACCACCCGCCAGTCATCACTCCAACAAGAGTTTTCCGGCATCCGCCACTCACTCGGCCACCCTCTCCTCCAGCCCCCAGCTCAGACCTCCCCGTCCTCAGCCCTGACTCCACACTTGCTTTCTTTGCTTTGCACATCTGCGCTGAGGTACCTGCCCTTCTGGAGGCCAGGGTCAGGTCTGTCCCCTCAGTAGCCACGGCACCAAGGCTATCGAGAACAATTTTGCAGGAAGGTGGGGAGGGAGGGCATGCAGGGCCCGCAGATGTGGACTGAAGGGTAAGGTGCTGCAGGCAGAAAAGAGCTGAAACCATTGAAAGGAAGCGGAAGTAAGCAGGCAAATATTGACCAAATACCCCGTGGGAAAGAACTTTCTAAGAACAAAGGCAAAGATAAGTACACTTTGCGTGAAAGCTAAATTCTCAGGTGGCTCCAGAAGAAACCGTAGAGTTCAAAGAAAAGCGATGAATCGGGCAAATTTTTGACACTAACATGACAAAAAATTAATACCATTAACATAACATGAGACTATCCAAAGCCAAAACACCAAGGACTTGAGCAAACTGCAGACGAGGCAACACGCCGAAGACGAGCCCCGTTGAATGCCCTAGCCCCTCTGGCCAGGCACCGCAGAAGCCCCTTGTCCACCGAGGGCAGCTTCAGCGGGCCAGATGCTTGGGGCCCTGAGTCATGAGGACTCCCAGCCCCTTCCTGGAATCTGTGCTCATGGGGTGTGACTCAGAGGGGCAGACCCATCTGTGTGGACTCAGTGCGGCCACAGCATTTACTTGTCACTGCAGAAAAGGTGGAAACAGCTAGTATACCCAACCATACAAAGTGAAAACGAAGACCAGACAAGCCCAGAGTCACACATGAACTGAGGATAAAGAGTGTGTGCACACACCAAAATCGGGAGGAAATAAATAAACCACCGTTAACCCACGGGGGTCTCCATTATTTAGATGAAATACATGAAGAATACAGACATGAGGAGGAGGTTCCTGGGGCCTGAAGCAGAAGGCAAGAGAGCATGGGGGCTCTGACCGAGGCCAAAGCAAAATGTCAGCATTTCTGCATGGTGATATAGGTCCCCAAGGCTTTCCCAGGCTTGGGTCATCTCTGGGGGGGACAGCACAATCCCTGGGTGAGAGGCAGCTATGTGGGGGAAGGACAAATGGACAGGTCGGCAAATGGGTGGAGGACGAATGAATGGGTGGACAGACAGACAAGTAGATGAGCATATAGTTGGGTGGATGATGGTTAAGTGGACAGGTAGATGAATGGAAGGATGGACAGAGCAATGGATGGATGGATGGATGGATGGGTGGATGGATGGATGGGCGGATGGACGATTAGGCAGTAGATAGATAGATAGATGGACAGACAGATGTGTGGTGGGATGGTTGGGTGGATGATTGGGTGGGTGGACAGGTGGATGAGCGAAGGGATGGGTGGATGAGCCTCTGGTGTGTATAGCCAATGGCCCCTCCTTTATTGAAGCTGCAATAAATATTGATTCTGGCAAATCGATGCGTTTCTGAGGACCTAGCTCGATAGCAAAGTTACAGGATCAGGGCAAAGTCATCCACGCACCCAATTCCAGCATCACTAGCATCCAGCATCCAGCCTGTTCCTTTGCCCCTCCCTGCCAGGAGCTCCGCTGGAATCACCACTTTTTGGGAGTGAAACATTCCCTTTGTTGTGGCCTCTGCCTCAGCATCCCCAAACCAGCCCCTTGCCTAAGGGCTGTGGTCCAACCCTCTGCCAATGAGCCTCAGATCCCTGGTGGCTAACTCTCTCCTCTGCCTGCCCTCTAGGCTGTTCAGTATGCAGGAGGACAGGCCCTGGCATGGCCACCATAAATCCTGCCCCCATCCTGCGGCCAATCAATCACTGATCGGCTCCAAAGCCCCTGGATGTCTCAGTGGCTCAGCCTGCGTGGCCCACTGGCCCGTCCATGAGAGCCACAGATGCAGCCGGCTCTGGATGCCATTGGCTACATATATTGAACTTGAAGCATCGGATTACATGTTTGTTCAATAGCAATAAACTCCCAAAGTTTTATGGGGTCATAAAACCACTGCATTGGCTCCCACTTAGGCAGTGCGTAAGGTACACAGGCCGGTTTCCCTGCTAATGGGGCAGCACGGGTGATTTGGGGCTATTAGCTGGAAACATCACATCTGCATGTCCCAAAATCTCATAAATAAAGCCACCCACCAGAGCGCACCAGAACTAGCCTTGAAGTTCTAGAAGAAGGGAGAGAGTCAGAGTGGACTGGAGACATGAGACATGATGGGTGAGTGGGGCACCAGATCAGGGGGAGCAGTGGGGGGAGGGAAGAATTATCCATGAAACAGAGTGGGATGGGCAGGTGCCCAAACACCCAAACACTGTCCCTGGAGCTATCCTGCTCAGCCCCTCCCTCCAGAGGGACGCAGAGGGTGTCCTCTGAGGGCCCTGGGCCCCCAGCCTCACCCTCCAGGGAAGACAGTTCCAGGCAGGTGGGAGCTCGGAGGAAAGATGGATGGTTGTTGAATGGTCCCTCAGAGGAGGGAGGACGAGAGCTCCAAGCAGGGGGAGCACCATGTGCAAAAGTGGGAAGGGACAATGAGATCCCCAGGGACCCCGTGAGCCAGTCAGGGATCCAGACTGATTGAGAGCGGAAGTGATCAGAGAGCTAGAGGGGCCAGATGAGGTGGCGACCGCAGAGCTGTGGGGGAAATGGCCAGGGTGACCTTGAGCAGGCAGAGGCCACCTCCTGGAGTGTGCATTGGTGGGAAAGGGTACCGCCTCTGTGGGTCTGGGGCCAGGGTGAGGTGCTGGTGGGGGTGGAGATGGAAGAGGCAGCTTAGGAGGGGGTGAGCTCCCCATCTCAGGGGCATGTCGCAAGGGGAAGGAGAGCAAGGGCTGCAGAGAGAGCCCTGAGGAAGGGGCTCTGCCCTGGCCTGGACCCGGGCCACCAGGCACACAAGTACTCATGAGATGCTCAGATGGCCTGGCATGAGGAAGGCCCTGGCAAGCATGGGGACACCCCCTCAGCCATGGTCAGGGAGGTCGAGGAGCTGGTGTCAGCCAAGCCCCTCAGGTGGCCCCAGCCATTGGCACTGG
Organism: Mirounga leonina; assembly: GCF_011800145.1. NCBI lineage: Eukaryota > Metazoa > Chordata > Mammalia > Carnivora > Phocidae > Mirounga > Mirounga leonina. The sequence goes on along the minus strand of NW_023270773.1, from coordinate 1,062,377 downwards.
CCCCCTGGAAATGTGGCCAGGCTCTTAGCGATGCTGGAGCTGGGTGCGTGGATGACTTTGCCCTGATCCTGTAGCTTTGCTATCGAGCTAGGTCCTCAGAAATGCATCGATTTGCCAGAATCAATATTTACTGCAGCTTCAGAGTCTGGGGAGGGGGGAGCTTCAAGCTGATGAATGGAGGCCAAGCAACCAGGGAGTAGCCGCCCTGCCCCCACCCAACAGCCCAGCCCAGGCGTGCACCCCGTTTCTTGGACATCCTAATGTCCTGTTCCCTGAAGGCTGTGTGCTCGTTTGGCTTTGAGCTTCCAAGTAACCAAGGCAATCCAGGGTTATGTCTCCCCCGCAGAGGCCCCTCGCTCCAGGAATACTTTCTGCAAAAGCCCCAAGAGGGTTGGGAGGTGGGATGGGTGGGCAGTAGAGGGGCCCCTTCCCGTCCACACAGAGCACCTGTCTTGGCTCTGGGCCTGGGCCAGCAGCCGTGACGCTCGTTGGGCAAGGAAGCAGAGCATCCATCTCGAGGAGACCCCCTTGCCCTGGGAGAGGGCTGCACTTGACCCATGAGACTTCTTCATGGATGACCGGGGTGCGTGGCAAGCCCCATGCCCGGCCAGTGTGAGGTTCTGGTCAAAGCTTCACAACCCGCAGGAGCTGGGCTTTGATCTGGAGCATCTGTGGGTTTCTGGGGTATAAGCCCTGCTACCAGGGCAGATTCTGGAGTGACCAATGGGCTGTCACTGCAGTCAGAGCTGGGGCGAGCCAGGTCTGACACACCACTGCCTCGAGGGAATCAGCTCCGGAGCTGCTCCCGCCCCCCAGGAATGCCACCGCCCTGGAGTTTAGGCCAAGGACAGAAGGAGGCCCCCAGTGGGCCCAGAGGCTGGGCCTATAGGACAGGAGGCTAGGAGGCTCTGGCTAGACCCCATCAGGGTGCTAGAGGGGCAGGCAGTCCCTGGCCCACACAGCACCAAGAAACTCATTTCAGGAGACATCCAGGCCCCTGCCCCCCACACAGCACAGAATCAAACAGTAGGATCAGCCAACTGAGAAGGGCAGGGGCGGAAGTGAGGCGACCAGGACACGGAAGGCAAGTTCACAGAGGCGAGTTCGAGAGGCCCGGGGCCTGTGGTGGAGCTCCTCCGGCTCATGATGAGAGAGATCCCTCTGAGGGAGCCCCTGGCGGAGGCAGGGAGTGAGCAAACCGAGAACCTGGGTGGTGGGTGCTCCCAGCCCACCCAGTGCTGGCCGGGAAAGACCGCCGCCAAGCCCAGTCAGGGAGGCCACTGGGCACCACGGCCAAGGAGGAGGACAGATGGACCCCTTCCCTCTGAAGGTGACACAGGGCTGTAACCTGACGTCTCAGCAATGCATTGGCCACAGGCCACCCTGACCGAGTCCTCCCCTGGAGAGGGTCTGCGTTCACGTCCATCCCCGCCCCGTGGCTTTCCTGCTGTCCTTCCCTGGGGCCGGAAAGGGCCTGAAGCCCCACTGTCTGGAGGTACCATCCCTGGAGAAGCCAGTGTGCCAGTGTGAGCTGGAAGGTGGCCCAGGGTGGCCGTGCGGCCTTTCAGGGCCACTGCCCCTCACAGCCTCAGCCTCCCAGCCTGCAAGATGCTGAGAGAGGCTGGAGGAGGTGGTGTGCACCTGGCAGGCAGTGGGCTCTTACAAACTAGTTTCTTTCCCATGCTCCCAAAGATGGTGGTCCTGCCAGGCTGGCCCACAGCCCCTGGGCAAGGAAGCAGAGGAGCCAGGTTGGGGGCGGGGAGTGCGGCAAGGACTCGAAAGATGGCCCTGGCCACAAAGGGAGCACCCAAGGATCAGGGGCAGGAAGGGGCTCCTGGCACAAACACAGACCCCTCCAAGGCCTGACTGGGGCTTAGAGGGATTCCTCACCAACCCAGGGTCCAGGGCGAGAGAGGGGCAGACCAGCACGGAGGCCCAGGTCCGGAGATGTCTCTGGAAGGCTTCTTGGAGGAGGAAGGCCTGTCCCCCACAGCCTCTGAGAAGCACTAAAGCTTCGTGGTGGGCATGGCCGGTGCTTGCACTGCCCTGATCCCCACTGGTAGAGAATGGAAATTGGAAGGAGGCCAGGGCCTGGCAGACAGGTGCCCTGTGGCTGGGTTCAATCTCAACCAAGCCCTGAGGCATTCCCCTCCCTCTTCCTTCCAGATCTGGGCCAAATGCCTTCTCCTGTCCTGTCCTTGGAGGCGGATGGCTGGCTCCACTGACCACTGGCCCGCCATTATTAACACACTGTTGCTTGTGCCCCGAGCCTCTCAGCCTTCCAGATTAAATACAACCGTTTAGGAGACCCTTCCAAAAAGCTGTGAATTCTGACACCTCTTTGGCAGGGGTTGAGAGCACAGCTAGGATGGCTCAAAAGGTGGGACCACTCCCCCTCCGGGGCCTGCTGGGGGGCCCTGGGACCCAAGAGGCCACGGTGGGCAGAGGAGAGGCAGAAGATGGGCCCGTGTGGATGGGACAGCGTCAGCCTCCAGGGCTGCGGGAGGCAGCCCCACGAGGACGCTGCGAACACTGGGAGGGTAGGTGCCCAGGTGGGTCTTGGGGCGGGTTGGGGAGGGGCCCGGGCAGGATGGGAGCTTTCAAAGCCCCCGGGAGCTGGCAGCACTCTGCCCTGACTGGGGAGCCCCCCTGACTGGGGGCCGGACAGTGCTATCACCCCGGTGTTGCTGTGTGTGCGCAAGGAGACACCCCACTACTGTTTCACAGACACACAGGGAAACTGAGGCTTGGAGGGCTGGAGAGGGGAAAACCCCTGCCCAGTGCGTCCGTCTATCCAGGCTAGTGTGACAAAATACAAGACTGGGCAGCTGAGAAACAACTGAGCGGTATTTCTCACAGTTCTGGAGGCTCCCAAGTCGGAGATCAAGGCCCACGTAGACTGAGTGGTTCGGTGAGACGCACTTCCTGGCTCATGACGGTTTTCTCAGTGTGTCCACACGTGGTGGAAGGAGCGAGGCAGCTGTCTGGGGTCTCTTTTATGAGGACTCCAATCCCCTTGGTAAGGGCTCCACCTTTACGACCTATTCACTTCCCAAAAGCCCCGCTGCCAAATGCCATCCCCTGGGAGTTAGGATTTCAACATAGGTATCTGGGGAGGGACCCAAACACTAGGTCGATAGCACTCGCTTATACCCAGCTCACGGACTGACGTGCTAGGGGCTCCAACCGGGCCACAGCCTCTCAGAAACCGGTTTCCCCACCCCCAAGACACTCACTCATCCCGAGGCCTTGGCCCCGGACAGCGAAGCCTGCCCCGTCTCCACCTTCTCCAGGACGCTGCCCACCCCAGGACCGCCTAGTCAGGCAGAGTCTGCCCCGCATCTGCCACCCTTCCTGACTGCGGCCCCTGCTCCCTGAGCAGAGGGAGGGGTTGGGGGTTGCTGAAGTGGAGCCCTGGATGGGCAGTAGGGACTGCAGAGGCCCAGGGAGGCCAAGGACCTTGCCTGGAAGCCGCAAGCAGGACAAAGGCCCAGGGCACCAGCAGGAGGCCCTCAGCAGCTGCCCAAGCAAGCATTAGGCACCTCCCATGTCCAGTTCTCAGCAGGTAGGGGCACTGCCTTCAGAGCCCGGCGGGCAGGTGCATGCTCCCTGTATGCCCTGAGCTGCGGTGTCAGAAGGTACTGGGGTCAGGGGACGCACTGCTATCCCTGGAAGAAGCTGAGCCAATAGTCACTGAGTACTAGTGGGAGTGAAGGCCACAACCAAACCCCCAGCCCCTCCTCCTAACGCGGGAGCCTGAGATCAGGAAGGTCTGCGCCCCTGGGGGGAAGGGCCCCCACAGGACACATCCACCTGCCGAGAGTTTTGTTTACCCGCCAGCCCTCCTGCAGAGAGGCCCCCGTGCTAGGCCTATCTCTGGTCTGTCCTCCCTGTTCTGTGGGCATCGATTTCCATGTTTCCAACAGAGCCTGGAATTAATATCTGGCATTTGGTTGTTTGGGTGGAAACAGCATCAATATTGTCGGCGGGGTGTCCCGGGCCCCTCTGAGAGGCCTATTCCCACCCGTGAGCCTGGACAACAGTCCCTGTGCCTGCCCGTAAGGATGCTGAACATGGAGACACAAGGAGGCCGCATAACCTGTCCTGGGCCGCCCCCCAAAGCCAGTCACATGGGGGTTCTGCCCTGCTGGAGGTTGCTGCCCCAAGGCCTCCCTGGCACCTCATTCTTATGGCCTGATAGCAGCATCCTGCCATACCCAGAAAGGACCTTCTCCAGTCCCCTTGCCCCGTGCCTGGAGCAGCTGAGCAGAGATCCCCTAAGTGCGTGGGTTCCAATCCATCTGCAGAGTTCACCAGAACTGTGGGGTGGGTACATGGCCAGGCCGGATAGGAGCGGGGAGGACACCGGGAGGCAGATGCTGCTGATGGAGGGTGCTAACGTTCAGGGGCCGAGTTGGACAGGTCCCGCAGCTCATGCCCCAGGAGCACCACGCAGTGTGAGACAGTGTCCTCACTACCCCCACTTACACAGAGAAGGGCTGACTGGCCCAAGGCCACCAGCCACAAGCAGTGGCCAGGACCAGTCTTCTGACCCCTCATCCACACAGAGATCTGTTTTTGATTTTCCTCATTCCTGACTCTGATCTTCACCTGATCAGCCTGGAGACCAGCGTGGAGGAAGTGACAATGATGATCCAGGAGAGGCTGATGGGGCGCAGGCAGGGCCTATGGAGGAGGGCAGACCTAGCCACATTCAGGAGGCAGGGTGGTGCTGACTGAGGCCCTCGGACAGCAGGGCTTCTGTGTGTTGGGATGTGACTCTCTGGGAGGGCTTGGCCCACAGACTCCTCTGCTTGCTGCCCAACGGATTTGTCCACTGGTAAGTGCTTATTTGCCATTTGAGGTAAATGAGCAGCTGGGCCGGAGCTCCTTCTCGCCAAGGTCTCCCTGGGGCCCAGCCTCACTGGGCTGGCCCGCACTTAGGGAGGTGTGAGGGTGACGGCAAGCAGTATTAGGCAACCCCATGTGCACGGGATGGGGATCCTGGGACGCAGACCCCCAGGGGCAGGTGGAGGTAGGGTCACTGTGGCAGACAGAGGAGGGGGAGCCTAGCAGGGGGTGTAGGTCACCTGGGTGTGCAGCCCCGAGCTGACAGTAGGCTCTGCCCCTCCCCCTGCTCCTCCATCAGGCCCTGTCTGAGGTTTAAGTGAAAGTCGGACACACAGTAGGTGCTTGCAGGCCTCAGGAAGGGGAAGGCTGCTCTGGAAACAGGCTGGGGAGGCAGGCAGTCGGCAGCGCGGAAAGTCAGCCCTGGTCTACATCTGTCACCTTTGAGATTTCTGTGGGGCAGGAAATGGGCCTGGGACATATTTACCTGAGGTCCAGTCGCGAGCCGGTGTGGGGCCCAATCCTCCCAAGAACCACCCCGTGGCTGGAGCCAGTATGCCGGGACACAAAGCCAGGCGCAGGAGCCACCACCACTACCACGGGACATCATGGGATCCCCCCACCCCGTCCCCACCCCTACCCCCACCCAGGATGACCAAACCTGCTTCACAGGGAAGCAATGGCTTGCAAGGGCCTGGCACACAGTGGGTGCTCATGCATTGCATGGCCTCATACACCCCTGATACTCCCTTCCGGGCCCCAAGATGGAAAGGGTTGTCCTAGGATACAGGGCTGCATCTTCAGCTCACGGCAGTGAGACCCCCCAGAACCCAGCACAGCCTCGGCAGAGCACTGGTGGGGGGTCCAGGGATGCACGTGTCCCAGAGGCCATGTGCAGGTCTGACCTGTGGGAAAGGAATCAGGTCAGCCTGACTTGGGGGCCCCATGCTGGCCTCCAGGCTGAGCAGGAATGCAAGTGGCTTCCTGCTCTTTATTACAATGCACCTCCTCTGTTAATTAATCTTCAGGGCAGCCCATTTCCCAGGCTGGCTGCCAAGGAGCCTCTGGGCGCCCCCAGTGGTGGCCTCCCTTGTCCCCTGAGCCCGTCCCCCCACCCAGCACCTGCCACAGCATCTCCAAGGCCTCCAAAGCAGGTGCAGGATTACAGCTTCTTGTCAAGCAGCACTCCCAGCCCCGGGAAGGGAGTCTCCCACCTTCTGGAAAGGTCCTTGCCTGCAGGGGATAGGGTGGCAGATGGGGGTCCAAGGGCCATGCCCCCCTGAGTCTGCTGCCAGGGATTGACCTAAATCAGTCAGCAACATATGCTCAAGCTCCGTGTTTAAGGACCTGCCCCGGAGTCATTTATATCCATGAAATCCCGGAAATGACCTGTACTCCCCATGCCGGGTGATTGTGCAGGACGGAGCTGCCTCAGATCTGGAGGAGATGGCCGGGGTATGTCCATATGGGGGAGGCCTCAGGGCTCAGTGTCACCAGAGGCTATGGGCTCAGGGCAACCTGGGCTGCTTCCTCCAAACATTACGTGGGCTCTAACCATCCTTGCTCACTGCCCTGCACCAGACCCATGGCCGAGGTGACAGCTGGGCACACTGAGGCAAGAGCCCCATTCTCACCGCAGAGCGGCCACATCAGGACTCCAGCTCAGGCCTGCAGCCTCCAGTGCCCAGGGCCCTGAGCTGCCCCCATGCCTGGGTCTATGCCCCTCTTTGCCTCCCACCTTGAGGTGTCCAGGCCCCTGTGAGTGTCCATCCTGGACCCTGCCCATGTGGGTTCATGATCTAGATGACGTGAGCTCTAGCCACAGGCAGTGTCTCCCCGCACCTCGGCCTCCCCCTCCTGCTCTACTCTTTGAGTCAGGAAAGGTGCTGGGAGAACAGGTTCTAACACACAGGCCTCAGACAACGGGCCATCAGGATGTCAGCCAGCTGGACCCACATACCTGCTCTGTGCACAGCCATGCCAACCCTTTTGCGGGAGCAGAGAGGTCAGGGCCTATCCCCCATGCCTGTCCCCTCTGCCGTGCAATCCTGGGCCAGGGGCCACACCTTGGGCCTCAGTTCACCCTCTGTGAACTGAGAGAGGGTGCTGGGGAGGCAGCCCAAGACAGGTGGCCTTTGCCATTGCCCGGGTGAGTCTGAGGACAGATGACCCCCAGCTGAGGAGGGCTCAGGGAGTAGCCCCCTCCTGACTTAAGGCACCCCAAACTTCCCCCAAAACCCTCCATCCCAGCCACCTTTCCAATGAAAAAATATGCTGACAGATGAACAGGCAAATAAAAGGCCTGGACCCAGGTTCAAGGGCACAAGTGGGCATGAGATGAGGCTGGGGGGGATCCTGGGCGCCTAGGGATAGACAAGCATGGCTACAGCCACATCGGCCCCCAGGCTGCCAAGGGCAGCCTCAGTCACCTGACAGCACCCAAGGGGGCCCAGCTGGGCCAAGCAGCAACAGAGGGGGCCCCACCCCTGTCCCTCTCCCTACCCGCATCCCCTGCCTGCTCGCCCCTAGCCCACGCACCCACCCAACAGAGCCCCATACTCCACTCAGCCCTGTGTCCGTCCGCCCACCTGCTTCACTCTTGTTTACTGGAGGGTTTTCTTCAAAAGGTTTTTTTTTTTTCACTTAAGTGATTATATTTTGAAAGGAAATCTTACAGCACCACTGGAAATGGAAAACAAGCATTGCAGGCAGCAAATAGAAAGTATCCGAACAAACAGAATGGCAACAAAACATGTTATGAAATCCCGTGAGGCCTGGGACCTGCAGAAGGCTGGACCCTCGCGGCGCAGCTCCCAGCTCCACGCAGAGCTGGGAGGGACACTGGTCCCGGTCACTCCTCCACGACATCCCCATCATGGGCTCTTCCACTTACAGGGAGAGCACCCCCAAACAAGAGTCAGAAAGCTCTTCCTTTATTCACTGCATTAATTAGGTACCACCTGTGACTGCTATCTAGCTGGAACATGAAATAACTGAATCTTGGCTCCAGTTCAGGACAGGGACTCCCACTTCCTACTATTTGCCTTGGGCCTTGGGGTCCTGGGAAGCCCCAGGCTCACCCCCAAGCCCCTGTACAAGGCCCTGGGCAGAGCAACAAGATAGCAGCCCCAGCCTGGAGGGGCAGATTATCTGCCCATCTCTTAGAATCCCCTACACCTGAGCTGTTCAAGGCGCTGAAAAGTCCTGCAGGAGACCCTTAACCTTGTTTGACCCAGGGTTTCCTGGGGGACCTTTTTGTCCCCAGCTCTGCCCTGCATCTAGAAGGTCTCCTGGGAGGATAGACAGTGGGCATCCCTCTCGGACAGACTACAGCCATTCTCACTGATAAGAACACTTATGGATCCAGCTCTGCTCCAAGACTGAAATGATTCCCACCCAGATGGCATGTGGCCATTCTTCCTGTTGTGTCCAGCAATGCCATAGGACACATAAGGCTGCCCATGATTCCACTGATCCAGGCCAGGAGCTCCAGCCTCTCTCCCCAGCCGCCCCCCGCCCTAGTGGGAGAGCCCTGGGCTCAGCCCTTGGCTGTGTGCTCTCTGTAGGCCTTATCAGCACCTTGGCTGACATCCCTCTATTGGGACATCTTGTACTGAGATATAAAGGGAAAGTGAAGATGGCCCTCTCCTGGGTGCTCAGAGAAGGCTTCTTAGACAGAACACATACTCTAGTCCACTCCACGCCGGGCCGCAAATCTGTTGGGCCTGCCAGGTGAGGGCTGAGGGAGGGGAACCTCAGGGTGTTCTAAGCCAGGGAGGAGGTGTGGATCAGGTGTTTTGCAAGATCTCTAAGAAGTCGTGGCCTCCCAGTTCTGGGGCCTGCCCTGCCCAGGAGGGTCCTGTGATGGTGAGGCAGCTCACCAGTCCCAGTGAGACCAGTCTGTGCCTCAGAGACGGCAGAGCCCACAGCCAGGTGCCTTCTGGAAGGGGCAGCATTTGTAATGGGGCTTTCAGGATGGGGGAGCAGTTGGCCATCAGAGGCTTGGGGAAGGAAATGCCAGGTGGAGGGAAGGACAGGAGCAGACGTGACCTCTGGAAGTGCAGGAGGTGTTGGAAAACAAGGTAGCCCAGAGGCCAGAGGGCAGGTCCTGAGGATGTCAGGAGGTGCGGAGGGCTGGGGAAAAAGTGGGAGCCACCTAGTGGCACCAGGGGCCAGGTAGGGGTGGCCACTCTAACCACCCCATGCCCTGGTTCTTCAAGGCAGCATCATACCCTGTGTGACAGGCAGCAAGCCAGGCCAGAGGGGGCCACTGCTTGGGTTCCCCTGGTCGGAGAAGGCTGGGTAGAAGGCTTATAAGCTGCAAGGAGCTGCTTCCTGGGTGGCAGGCTCCATCCTTGGGAGCGTGCAGTCCGAGCCGACGGGCAGGAGCATGGTGGGTAGAAAGACATCAGGGACAACCCTCCCCACCCCAGCCTTGAGCCCACAGGAGCCACTGCCTGAGCCCCAGCCACTGTGTCCTGCTCAAACACGTCAACATCACTGTGCGAATGGCAAACTGTCGCTGTTTTCTGTGGTTTCAGAGGTGTTCCCAGGACTTGGTGACGTTGGGAGTTGGACCCAGAGTGCAATGGAACTGTCAGGCTGGGCCTCCAGGGTGTCCCCAAGCACCCCACAGAGACTCATACCCTCTTGGGTCTAGACCCAGGCCTCGGTGTCTCCTGTAGGGCCTTTCAGCCTGTTAGGCCCCTGGGACTCCCCCCCGGCCTGGCCTTGGGATGCTAGAGGGCATGAAATCAGACAGTCAGTGAGTCCCAAGGGCCGCTCTAGTGAACCACGGACAGCCCCACAGATGAGGGAGGATGCCAGGCTCACCGCCAGTGCCTCCTCCCCAAGGCCTCACCCACCACAAAAGCTTCCTGTTTCCACAGCGTCAGCTCCATCCCATAATGCACGGATAGAAGCCTGTATCCATGTTCGGGGTAGGTATGGTGGCCATGGCGGGGGAGCCCATGGGGTTGTGGAGGCCATGGAGGGTTCTAGGGGGCTGTAGGGATCAATGGACAAGATTTAGACCAATGGAGTTGAGTCACCAGCTTGGAGATTCACAGTTGGAATCTCCCCTGACAGCCCCTGGGGTAGCAAGGGGCCAGGACTGGGACACACAGGTTCCAGCAGGCAGCTGACTCACCCCTGAAAGTAGCCCCAGTGAACCCCATGAGAAGGGCCTGTGGACAGGTACCTGGAACAGTCTGGCTGGTGCCAGGACAAGAAGCCAAACTCAGCCTCTTCAGCCCTAATTTGTCCCACTCCTCCCCACCCAAGGTGGTGGCCAGACCTAGAATACCAGAGGGCTCCTTCCTCACCCCCTAGAAGACCCCAAGGGGCCCCGCACGTGCCAGGGACCCTAGAGCCCTTCTACCCAGCCACACTCATAGGCCAGGCCCTGGGGGCTGTCCTCAGGCACTCACTCAGGGAATGCTCACAGGCCCCTGCTGGCATGGCACGACCAGCCGCCTGACAAAGCTGTGAGGCCCAGCAAGTGGCAGAGCCAGGACTTGAGCCTCAGGCCTGTGAGGGCATCTGCCACAGGGCATTTGCTTGGGCCTCCTTCCGTGCCACCCCAATGAGGCTGCATGATGGGTCCCACAGGAGATGCTCAAGGTGAGGGTCCCAAAGGTTCAGGCCAGGCTGGCAAGGGCACTGTTGGGGCCAGGTCTGCAGTGGGCCCAAGGTGTTGGCGGATGGCACAGAAGACAGAGAAGTTTGACTTCCCAGTCACAGTGTTGGCAAGACTGTGGGGACAGCCAGGTCCACTGTGGCCCCGTGAGTCACTGCCAGGAATTGACCCTAAGGACAAAACAGAGATGCACATGCATTCTGGGACTTTTGTCTGAGCCTCGTTTTATAATACAGAGAAGTCATAAACAACCCAAATATCCAACCAGAGGAAGATAGCTCCATGAATGATGGATCCTCACCCTGGGAACACAGGCGGCCAGCGAACCCGTGTTTCTGGAGAATCTCTAAATGCAGGGCGTGTGAGGTTGTGTTCATGGAAAAGCAAGGCCCCGGGCACAAGAGGCCTGTGGGACCAGGCCAACTGAGATGCACAGGAAATCCACCCCAAGAGGGGCAGGCTGGTGGGACACACCATCTAGCTTCTCTTCAACATTTTCAGACTTATTGTGTTCCAATTTCCGCAGAAATGTGCTTCCTTTCATAAAGACAAAAACAATGTAAAGTTAAGGCTGGACAGGATAGTAGTCACTTGCACTCCTGGGACCCAACCCCATCATGCATCCCGAGCCCCAGCTGTAGGCCCCAAATCGTCCCTGGTGCCCTGGCCACCACCAGACCTGGCCCTTCTGTGTTTGTCTGAAGATTTGCTCCATGCCAGCTTGGGGCAGCTGGTCCCGCAGGGTGGGGGCACGTGTCCTGCCACGAGCCATCTGTTCCCACTGTGCATCAGGCACCCCAGGCAGGCTCCCCCACCAGGGACTTCAAAACGGCCACCTGTCTCTGCCTTACCAACCCTGAGCCCTCTTAGGGCCGGGGGCCGCCCAGAGGCACTGCACAGAGAGCTCAGGCCCCGGCTGACCATGCTCAGCTCAGCTTTGAGCCAGTCCCTGCCCTAGGGAACCCTCAAGACTGACTGGGCAAGGTGTGGACCAGCTTAGGATGTGGATGAGATGGGTGCATGTCGCCTAAACTCTATATGCATCCTGTGCATGCAACATAGGGAGGCACCTGCCAGGGGGTGTGGGGGCCCCCTTTGCAGACCAGGCTTGGTGGGGGCCCGGGACAGACATGGGACATCACTGAGCGCATCTTGGGGTGGTCAGGTCCGAGGAAGTGGAGAACATACCTCTGTGGGACACCAGCGGGCCAACTGCCACACACAAGGCAGATGTCCTTGGCCCATGAGGTAGGGTGGGTAGACTGAGGTACAGACAGGGCCAGGGTGCACGGGAACCATACCAAGCCAGGACTGGACCCAGATCAGCATGACTGCAGTGTCCATAACCCCACCTGGCCTGACTGAGAGCTGGGAAGAGGCCGCTCCAGCTCCAGGGTGGAGATGTGAGTCCAGGGAAGAGGGGATATTGTCCCCTGGGCAGGTAGTTCCACGAATCTCCCGATTCTTCGACCCACATAACTTCGACCCAGTGGGACGAAGCAATGGGAAATGGAGACTAAGAGCAGAGATGGTGAGGACTAGATGAAGAAGCAGCCAGTGGGAGAAGTGTGGGAGCCAGTGAAGCCCAGAGGAGGAGCTCGGGGATGGGGCATGCAGTGCCATCGCTCGGGGGAGGAGCCTGGCCGCAGGCTGGGAGTGACCCTCTGGGCGGCAGCCAGCAGCAGAACGCTCACCTTCAGGAGGCACACACCAACTTGGGAGGTTCAATTGACTGTGTGATGACATCACTTGGATTAAGCCCTGCTCCTGGTCATTAATCTGGCCCCACAGTGAAACCTATTTCAGAGTCACCAGCCAGGGAAGGGCCTCTCCGCAATTAGGGCCAAAGCCTGGGTAGGTGGCTCAGTGGCCCTCACCAGTGTCAGGACCGGGAGAGTCACAAGCAGGAACTTGGATGTGGGTGGCCAGGATACAGGACGGTGTGGCCACAAAAGAGGCCATGAGGGCCTGAACCAGGAAGGGTGAGCAGGAAGGGACAGCCAGGCTGGGCTGTAAAGGAGAAGGAGAGGGGACCAAGTCCCAAGCTGGAGGCCTCTCTGGGTGCCCCAGGCCCATGTCCCTTCCTGTCCCACCTAGATCCCTCCCTCTGGGTCTCTCAGTTGTCTTGTCGCTACGTCGCCAGGCACCCTTCATCCCATAGCCCTTCACCCTGGGAGTTTGTCTTCCTTCACTCTGGCCCCTCTCCCTGCAGGGACCCTCCCCCCAGGCCCTGGCCCCTGTCCCACCCATGGCCCCACGGTGCCCGTGACCCTCATCACAGCCCATTGTGTGCCCATCAGCCGAGAGTCAGAGTCCCTCCATCAGGCCTGCCGGGCCTCCCCGCCACCCTTCCAGCTTGCAACAGTTAGTTCTTGGGGAGTGTGGTGGCCACGGCCAGCAAGGGGCCCCCGGGGACATCAGCCAACGCCAATAAACATTCTTCAGACACCCCACCGTCCCAAGTGCACCATCATTCTTCCGCATCCACCAGCCCACCAGGGCTGCAAAGAGGGCCAGGACAGGCCCTGGAGGCTGGCCTCCACTGCCCTACCCTGAGCAGCCCAGGAGGCCCCAGTGAGCCCTCCCATACTCGGCAGCACGGCCGGCTCCATCACTGTGGCCGCAGCCCGGGGCCCAGCATCATCTGGTGCGAGTAGGGGGTGGCGGGTGGGGGCAGTGCCTGCCGCCCCACCAGCCTGACATTTCCAAACAGGCCAGCAGCGCTTCCTCAGCAAGCAGAACTCACGCTGTCAGCAGCTCCCCAGGCTCCAAATACCAGCGAGGCTGCCCAAGCATGGCAGGGAGAGGCCCAGCGGCCCCACTGGGGTCAGGCAGCCCAACAAGAGCCTGGCAACAGGGTGTGCTGGGGGGGATCCTAGAGCTGGCCTCCTTGACACACCACCCTAGGGGTGGGGCCTGAGCTCTGTCGAGGGCAAGGGTACCGGCTTGCCTCCTGGCCAAGAGCCAGAAGGGGTCCCCACAGCCACCTCTACTCCCCCACCCCTCCGCCTGGCAAGCATCTGGGTGCAGCTGGGAACAGGGGGAGGGGCCGTGCGGCCAGGCCTGGTTCTGCCCTTCCCCAGCCCTGTGCATGGGGCCCAGACCAGCCCCTCCAGGGACCCACGTGGTCTGAGAATCAAAGCCACTTCCATCCCCAAGAGGTTCCAGCAGCTGGTTTGGGAGAGGTTTTCCCAGTGGGACAGGAGGGGACATGGGCCTGGGGCACCCGGGGAGGTCCCCAGCTTGGGACCTAGTCCACTCTCCTTGTCCAGGGACAGGTGGCCAAGGGTCTGTCTATGGCAGGGTCTCAAAACCTTAACAGACCAAGAGCCTGGGGATGGCACTTGGTCCATGTGGGAGGCACAGGCCTGGCAGGCCACAGTGGGGAGACCAGGGTAGAGGGTGCTGGGCAAGCCAGCCAGGCACCTCAGCCCCCACCTACCAAGGGCAGGAAGCTGCACGTTGACCACACAGCATGGGGGAATGGGAGTGAGGGCTTGAAGGAGCCAAGTTTGGGCCTACAGGGTGGGCACCAGCCAGGGCTGCCTCCAGGCTTTCCACTACCAGATGGAAGATGCAGGGCCTGGGGCAGGAAGATAGCGTCAGAATGCAGAGGGGCCAGGTGGGTGGAGGGTGTGCAGAGATGGATGTCCGCCCTGATAGGCCGCAGGTCTGAGGGTGGGATATCCCTGGCAGACACGGCCACGTCTCAGGGATGGCAAACAGTGCTGGGTGCAGGGGGAGAGCCCTTCACGTACTCCCGGAGACCCCAGCCTGATCCTCGGCAAAGGAGCCTGGATGGCCATTGGGCAGGCCTGGGACGGGAGCCACAAGCTGGCTGAGGGGAGAAACCGCTCCGGGGAGGGCCCATCTCATCCAGGCGAGAAGGTGGAGGTCAGAGGGCTCAGGACCAAGAGGAGCCCACTCTCTGTGGGCTCAGCTCCCCCTGCCATTCTACCCCAACCCCTGCAAGACGCCTGAGAAAAGGGAGCATGCGATGGCTCTCCCAAAGGAGGGCCCATGAAGCCTTGACCCCCCACATGGACTCCAAACCACACTAAGATAAGGCTGGGGCAGGGTCTACTCTGCCAGTTAGCTTCCCAGAGCCTGGCTATGCCCTCTGGAGCTGTCCCCCTGATCCTGCCTCTCCTCCTCAACCCCACCTCCCCTCCACCTCGCCCCTACCTCACCCTATGTGACCCCACCTCACATTTTCTCCATACCCCTCCAAGCTCCCAGGACACTACCCATCTCACCTCCCCAAGAAAAGCCCTCTAAGACTCGGCCTGGGGCATCTGCACAGCTACCTCTCCACAGGAGCACCGTGGTCTTCCTTCTCAATACTCCAGAGTCAGTACTCACTGGTCACCGGAGGGAAATCGAGGCACAGAGTCTCTGCCCAGGGCCATTGCCGGTCAGTAGATGAGCTCATGGAGTGTACCTGTATTTGTAGATCTGGGCTGGCTGTCCCCTGTCCTGGAGCCCTGGGCGCTCCCACAGGGGGCCAAGCTTCCCTCCTGGTAGTGGGGGACCAAGCCACCCTTCGTCTCGGGGGTGGGGCTGCTGAGTCAAGAGGCCTTGACCAGGGTTGGCCATGCCCTGCAGCACACAGGACATGCAGGCCTGCACTCTCTCTGAGTCTGCAGCACCTCACAGCATAGGGCGCCTCAGCCCACCTGCGTCACACCCTCCCAGGGTCACAACACACACACGGGAGGACTCCAAGTACAGGCCCTGGGCTCCTCCCTCCCAGGGGCTGCCTTCCCAAAAAGCTGAGCCCTGACACAGGGACAGGGCCATATGGGCTGGGACTCCTGCTCTGCCTGCCCCCACCCTGGAGGGAAGCCCTGCACCCCAAGGGGTCCCAGCACCCATTAACAGGGCTGCCAGCCCCAAGCGTGAGCCAGTTGGTCGCTGATTGATGGGTAATTGTTTCACCTCTGAACAGCCCGAGCCCCATAATTTGGAGGCATAAATCCCAGCCTGTCGGGCTTGGCTGACATGGAATGACACCCAGAATTAAATGGAAGCATAACAATTAACAGCGCATAAAAATGTTCCGAGCAGAGCCCCGCCAACTGGGGAAGTGCATCTCCATATTCTCCGGGTGGGGTCCCACGGGCTTACTGGGCCTCTTGGGGGGGGGCGGGGGGGGCAGCACGATCCCAAGTCCCTGAGCCCCAGGGGCCCTGGTCTCCTCCTGGAAGGCCTAGAACTCCTCTCCACTCACAGTGCCCCCATGCAGGTCTGAGGATCTCCCTGCTCCCCCCTCTATTCCTGGGGGTGGTAGATGCTGTCAGAGCCCCCCACCCGCACATCTGTCAGGAAGGTGTGTGCTCCACAGGGCTCCCTGAGGCACCCCAGTGGGCCAAGCCCCAGTGGTCTGCAGGTGGGTCTGTACACCCATCTCCCGGGGTACCCAAGTGGCCTCCTCCCCTCCCCGCCCCTGACTCTCTGCCCCTGGCTTGTCCTCCCAAACAAGCCCCACTCCCAGCCGCGGGGCAGGGTCCACTTTGAGGACCCATGCTAACATGTGTGCCTTCCACGTATCTGAGGCTCATTTGTCCGGGTGTCGCCCCTGTGTCCCCACCGCCCATGCCTCACAGGCCAAGTACTGTCACCTTGTGCCCTCAGCCTGAGGAGTCCAAGGCTCACCACGAGGCGGCCTGGCCTCCCCTGGCCTCAGTTTCCTCCACGAGTCAAGGCGCCCCCGGCCCTGGACAGCAATGCCTGCTGCGCGGCTCTCCCCAGCGTGTCCGGTGTAAGGGCTTAGCTGGAGAACGAGGTCCCTGAAGTTGGGGAGGCTGCCTCCAAGCCCCTAAGCCCAGAGGCTCACCAGCTGAGGTAGTCCTTGGGTTCAGGTGTCCCTCATGCCCTTATGCACAAGGATGGGGGGCTGTGGTCTCAGTGGGAGGACCCTCTCCCAGCACACCATGGGGGAGAGCTGGAGGCTCTGTTGGGAGACAGGCCAAGACTCCACCCTGCCTGGCGTGAAGATGAGGCCGGGAAGAGTCAGAGAGACCCAGCCTGCCCAGCTCCAGCTGCATATGATGGTGGCCCAGGGGGGCTGCACTGGCCTCAGGGACAGAGGACCCTGGACCCCACGGGGGACTGGGTGGGGACCCCAAGGCCTGGCTAGAGGTTTAACACCAAAAACTCTTACTGACTTGATGCAGAGCCCACTTTAAAAATCAACTTAATAAAAAGCCACTTGCCTAGCATTGGGAACAGTGAAATGGCTACTGTAACTTAATTGTCTCTGAGCTCTCAGTTTTGTAACTCAATAATTGTGATTTTGTTTTCTTATTAATGTCATTGTTTTAAACCTCCTCCACCACTTTCTCTGATGGGCCTCGGGGTGCAGAGCAGAGGCGGGGCTCCCAGAGGCTTCCTCCAAAGGGGCCAATGGTTCCAAAGAGACTTTACTCTACTAAAAGGGCCCGCCCTGCCAGGCACTCGCTGTGGGGGAACGAGGGAGCGGGGTCTCAGGGACAGGAGAAGCTCGGCAGGTGGATAAGGGCCGAAGGTATCCGGGCAAAGGCAGGGGGGCATAAGGGTGGGTGCTGAGGGAGGTTTGGTGGAGGTTGGATGCTGGGGAGGCCCGTGGGGAGGTGGAGACAGAGAAGAAGTATGAACTTGACCTGGGATGTGTCACTGAGTTGAGGGGGAGTCCGATGGCCCTGGCAAGCAGAGGGTGCCAAGGGGGGACATCCAGAGGAGAACCGCTCCTGCTTGGCTCATTCCCGTGCCCACCAAGCCTGCCAGCGCAGGGGCTGGGGAGCTGCCCTTGAGGATGTGCACTTGGGGAGGTCGCATGCAGCCCCAGGCTCTGGGCCCTGCAGACACCTCAGCCCTCTCCCGAGGCCCTTGGGCAGGAGCCGCACCCGCATTGGGAATTCCAGGCAGGTCCAGCCTGCATGCTGTGTCGGAGAAATGCAACACAATTAATTAGCCCCTAAAAAAAGCGTTTGAAGTGTTTATTGCAGGACGGCGCTCCTGGTTTTATAAGCAGATGGGGAAATAAAGTGGTGGGGATGACAAGCCGGGAACAGCTGCATGGGGACCCGGAACCTAATTCATAATTCAGCAGACTAATCAGAGAACATCTTCTGCGGGCGCTGTAATGAAGGGACGTGCGGCCGCAACTGATGAGCCGCTCCCCACTGCGCCCCGCTCCGCTGGCCACGGCGGCCGCTCCCCTGCATGGCCAGACCCTTGGCAGCCCTGCCGCCCGCCCCAGGGCCCGGGGCACCGTGCCTGAGTGCCAAGCTCTTGACATGAATTTTCTCGGCAGCGGTGTTAGTCAAAAACCCATTTTCCAGGAGAGGAAGCCAAGGCACGGGGAGGCTGAGTCTGAGTGACAGGTCCTGGCAGGCACGCAGACCCCCCCAGACACCCCAAGAATCCGAGCCCCCCCACCCAGGCGGTAGTAGCAGAGGTCCCCCCAGCCTCGTGGGGTGTCCTGCTTGAGAGGGCTTCACCCACGCAGGGAGCCTCTGGTAGTCTGAGGAGTGCTCACCTCCCTTGCAGGTCGGGAAGCGGGGTTCGAGACGGGGGGGGGGCCCTCCCCAGCGGGGGTGGGGCCAAACAGGGCCAAGGTCTGGGGGGCGGGGCCCCGAGATAATGGAACATAAAAATTCACATGCATTTTATGGGTCTCCCGGCCGCAACAGGAGTCCGCGTTCACAGCCGTCGCGGACTGTAAAATATGCAGGGTGAAATGTGTGTGACAGCCGTAAAGTCTTGGCTTTCTCCTGGGCTGCTGTGGAAACACCGAAGGCGGAGGGCCTCCCTCACCCCCTCCGGCCCCTCCTGGAGCTCCTCCGCACCCCCAGCTGGGCCCTTCCCCCACAGGTTCTGCCTTCTTGTCCGTGTGCCTGGCAAGACACGCAGACCCAGAGAAGAGCCCAGCCCACCCTGCCCTGAGCCACTCGTGGCCTCCCAGGGCAAACAGAGGTGGTCAACTGAATCTGGCACAGACCTTTTCTAAAACACACATAAAACCATAAATTATATCAGAGTCGTTGATGGTGTAACAGAGAAGGCTCAGGTGCCATGGTGCCCCAATGGGAGAACGCAGGGAGCTTGCAGAGCTGGGCTTTGAGGCATAGGTAGGAGCTCACTAATGTGAGAATGTACGTCACCATCCTCTGTGCCACCAGCCCTAGATGGGATCAGACTCAGACCCCGAGTCACACTATGACCCCAATCCCATTGGATGGCCCCCCCTTCCCGGGTCAGCCTGGCTGGGGTCCTTTTCAGGGATCCAAGCCCCAGGGCACAAGCTTCCAGCCCTTGGACCAGAGTTACCGCCCCTCAGGCTGTAAGTGGAGGGTGGGGTAATGGGGAAGCAAGTGCCCAGTTACCGGCCACAGGTAAAAAAGCAGCCCAATCGCTTTTGTGTGCTTTTCTGTGGGTCGGAATCTGGGCAGGGTTACAGGGGGGATGAGGTTCTGCTCTATGTGGTGTCCGCGGGGTCCCTCAGTGGGACTCAGTTCATGCTTGGCCTTGGCTGGCTGGGTGCAGGGCCAGGCTCAGCGGGTTGCCCTCCTCCACATGGCCTCTCCAGGGCTCAAACTACTTTTGTGGCGTCAGAGCCAAGAGCTGGAGGTGGACTCTCCAGGCTCTGAGGGCCTGGGGCCGTGGCACGGCAGCAAGCCCACCTGGTATTGATGGTCAAAGCTGTCCTAGGCTGCCTCAGAGCAGGTCCGGCCCAGTGCAGAATGCCGGGGAGGACAAAGGAGCAGAAGCCCACCAAGACCCCAGTAAGGAGCCCACAGACACCAACATGGCCCCTGGAAAATAGGACCAACTGAAGCACCTGAAGCTCCAGGCAGATCCTCTCATGGGCATTCTTTCCAGAAAAACGTGAACAGGGAGTAACCCCATGATTTTAGTTGGGGCTTACCCTACCTGAATATTGAAGGCAGATGAAACACACGCCAGGGTCCCCTCCAGTCCTAAGTAGATAATGTGTGTGCTAAACCCAGGACAGGCCCTCAGGAGGTGGAACCCTGCTAAAGGGACCCTTGCCAAGGCCGGGTCTCTGTGCTGAAGTAGGACTGAAGTTCTGCAGGCAGGGCTGGCTGCCTTCAATGCCCCCCGCATGCCCCAGCACCAAAATGACTCCCCCGACTGGCTCCCTGGCAGCTGTTGGCCAAGGACACTGTGGGGCTTGGCCCAGGCATAGCCAGCACATTGTTCATCTTCCCATGGGGGGACAGAGTCCTCCTTGTCCCCAGCCCACCTGCTTGAAAAGAGAGACCCACCTGCCCAGTGTCACCTAGCTTACAAATAGTAGAGCAAGGATATGAACCCTGGTGTCCCTGGCTCCGGGGCCATGTTGCAGCCACAGGCTGGCCCCACCGCTTCCCCCCCAGCCAGGCCCCCGGAGTGTCTACATCAGCTGTCCATTTCTGCTACCTCTCTTCCTGCAAGCCCCCTCCCCAAGCGAACAGGCTGCCCGGGTCTCCCTTCCCCAGGCTGCTCCTCCTGACCTCGGGCACAGGGTGGGGCCCCTCCACGGTCAGCTCAGAGCCCCAGGAGGTTAGCCAAAGGGAGGGCGGCGCCGGAGGGTGATGGGGCCACTGTACAAAGACGCAATTTCCGTGGGTCCAGCACCCCACTGTGGGTGGCCGCCTTGCGACCGTGCCATCCAGCCCTACAGATCAGCTGCAACAGTGCCACCTCCAGAGTGACCAGCAGGGGACAGAGCCACTCCTGGGCTAGGCTCGGTGTGAGCACACGCTCACCCCACCACACCGAGCCTGTCCCGTGGGGCGACTCTGGCAGAGGTAATCTCACTGAACAAACACGCCCCGGATTTGCTCTGTGCAAACAGCAGACGCTGCCGCACCACAAATGAGGGGTTCAGAGAATAACTGAATGCACAATGGGCCGTGGAGGGCTGTGTCCTTTGGGCCAGGAGTATGGGAGGCGACCCCTCGTTCCCCGCAGTATGGGGCATTCCAAGGGCGAGGCATGGGACCCCCGGCTATCTCCTAAGACATACGCTTGCCTAGCCACTCAGGGGCACTGAGCTGGTCACTGGGGGACCATGGGGGGCAGGGTGGACATGGTCCCAGCTTCAAGTGAGGACTGAAGAGCATACAAGCTGTAGAGGAAGAGCAGAGCCAAGCAGCTCCCGCAACCAGAAGCCTGCCTCGGATCCTGCCCTGTGCCCACCGCCAGCACACTCAGCCCCACCCTGACGCCCCACCCTGGGGTCAGGGCCACTCTTGCCTTGGGGGGTGGGGGGTCCTCCAGGCCCCGCATGGGAGCCAAGCCCAGAGGGAAGTCAGCACCTATGTGGTGATCCCCCATGGAGCTCCCCAGAGTGGTCTTCCTCCTGTCTACCTCGCCCAGTTCCTCCAGGAATGGAACCAAGACACTGAAGTGACAGGCCAACTAGGCCTGACTCCCTCGGCCACTGGAAGAGCCCCTCCCTGAGGGCTGCCCTGGACAGTGGGCCATCAGGGTCAGAGCCCGCCGTCAGCCCCAGCCCCAGGGGTCCTCCTGGAGCTGTTAGATCCTGAGGAGCAAAGGGCTCCTCCCTATTGGCCTCTGTGCCCACCGCCTACCCGAGGGATGCCCACCCGCACCCCCACCACAGGCCTTTGGCCCCCCACTGAACCCAAGGCAGGCCCACAGGAGAACAACGCAGGAAAAGGGACACCCATTTCCGGGGTAGAGGGGTCCTCACATTCCTTTCTCTAATTTTTCTGCATTTTCCCATCTGACACAGGCACACCTCTCACGTGTAGTCGGAACAGAGCATCAGCCGGGAGAAACCAGGCTCCCCTCAGGTGTGTGGTGGAGCTGGAGGCCCAGGGCTCAGGGAGCGTCGGGCTCCCTCCAGGCTGGACCGCAAGCAAGTGGCCCAGTGAAGGGCCCCCTCCAGGGTTCAGGCAGGGTGCACAGCTGTCTGTCCCCCAGGGGCTGGGGGGGATGCTCCGTGCCCCTCCCCAGGGACATGCCAGCCTCATTTCATTGCCACGGCGACAGTTACATTAACTTGTATCTAATGGGACGCTCAGCTATTGGACATGGAGCAATTCCAGTTTAATTAGGCATCAGGAAGCTGGGCATTAATTAAAGTAACAAAAGACTCAGCACAAAGTGGGCAGGGCCTTTTTGGAAAGGCCGCAGTCCAGATCCGCAGGAGAGGCCAGGAGCTCGGCTAGCCCTCCCCAGGCTCCCTCACTCGTCCCAAAGGCTCTCAAACCCTATTAGCCTGTCTTCGAATCTTCTGTCACCACCCCCTCCTCAGGCCCAAGCACCAAAGGCCACTTGAGGCCCTGCACCCTGACCTCCTGGCTACGCATGGCCCAGGGCTAGGTCCCTTCATGTGCTGCCCTCCCAGGAAGAGAGGGCTGGGGCCACCTTGGGACTTAGGCAGAGCCCCTACCAATGCTCCCCAGGCCCTAGCAGCCCTGGAGACTTGTCACAGCCCAGCCCAGCTTTGGCCAAAGACCCCTCCCTACAGCCCCGTGGCTCCCTGATCCCCATTGTGTGCATGGACCACGCTCATCACCTCTTTCTCCCCATGCGGACAAGCAAAGGGCTCAGACCCAGGGGCAGTGGGACCATGGCCAAGGGCAGTGGACACAGGAGACGAGCCCCCGACGCTGCAGCCAGCACATATGAACTATAATGACCCTCCCTTTTCTCCTGGCCTTCTCTTTACCCTCCTGGGCCTTGGCTCCTCCACGGCCACAGTCAAGAATCACACAAGGGTTTCTAATCACATGAAATTTGCCACATTTATGGGGGGCGTTTTATGCAACGTTTTAAGGGCAGAGTTGAGGGTTTTATATTTCTTTCTCTAAGGACAAACAGAATACTAGATTAGGTAGGCTTACAATATGACCCCAGTTACTCCTCTCCCACCTTAACTATCTCCCAGTGTATCCCTCTGCCCTTGGCCTGCCCTTACGGCCTCATAGATGTGGTTGCCCACCCCCCCCCACTGACCGCAGGACAGGCTCCAGGCTCCAAGGCCAGACCAGAGCCCAAGGTTCTCTAATTTAAGCCACTTCTCCCAGCCCTGGCTTGGCATCACCTCCTTCTTTCCAGACGTTCTACCTCTGTTGACGTGCCCTGCTCTCCATCCTCACTCTCCTGTGGAAGCTGAACTGAGAGGTCTAAACTGAGGGGCACAGTGGTCCAGGGGTCTGATGCTGCTCATCAGACACCTGCTGCCTGATGGACCCCTGGGCTAAGTCCAGGCCTTGAAAGCCATGTGAGCGAGAGGGATTTATGTCAAGGCCACAGGGCCCTTTCCTCTTGAACTGGATGGCTGACTGGGCAGGAGCTTTGGACCTCAGTGAGACTCAGCCAGGAGTCCCCACTGCAATAGCAAGAGGATCCCAGCCACACAACTATATTGAACCACCTCCATGGAGAATTGGCTTCAGCCACCCTGAGACACATACTTTTTGGAAGCCTCTGAGTCTCCTAACAACCCCTGTTTCTGTGAGCAACTGGAGCTCAGCCAGGAGGTGACAATTCAGGGACACCTGGCCAGGAAGTGGCAGAGCCATCCCTCCCAGAGGGTCTGGATGTCAGTTCTGAGCGAGGGCTGAGTGGTCCCGGCCCAGAGCATGGGCTTCTCGCCACAGTAGGGTCCGGGCCTGCTCTATGCTGAGACAAATGCTCCACGCTCTTAATATCGACATTTCCCATAATGATGATCATATTTTCCCCATCGGTCGAGACCTGAATCAATGGCATTTGAGTAATTGGAGATTGATTTTAATTAAGTCTCGGAAGTTTTGTGCCCGTGCCTTAAAGGACTCCTTTCTGCCGGCTACGGAGGGAATCGTGAGACCAGGATTCTGGTCTCCCTGACCCTAAGGGGGGGCGGGGCTGCCTCCTGGGGTGGCCTTAGGCCCTGGCCTGAAACTCCCCCCACCGGTCCCCCCCAAGATCAATCCCCTCTTTTGTCCCAGCGAGGTCTGAGTCTCAGCCCATGGCGCAGGGCTGGATGGGGTGGGGCCCAGTTGGGACTGGGGGTAGATTCTGGGGAAAGAGCCTGGTGGGTGTGGGCAGGACCCTCTCCCAGGCCCCGCTTCCACAGCTGGATCTTGGACACTGCCCCGTGCTGGGTGCCCTCCCTGACCCCCATTTCCTCAAATGTAAAGTGGGGTCATACTGACCCCCCACCCCACCCAGTGACCCAAGCCCCACCCCCACGGAGCATTACCTCCTTGTTTCTCTTCTGTCACCTGATGGTCGAAACAGAACATGCGGTCCACACCGCCTTCTGCCCAAACCTCCTCTTCTAACATTTCCGCCATCCCCAGGCTTCTGCCCCAGGGCGTGGGCCACCCCCAGCACTGTCCTGATCACACACACTGACCACAGGACACTGAGGGCTCATGTGGGTTCCCCGCCCGGCACCCCCACCAGCTGTCTTCTGGGCCAGGCCACTGCCCCGGCCGACCCTCCAGACCCTGCCTGGGGCTCCCCACCCAGCCTCCCACAGCCTGCTCACCCCTGGGGAGCCCACGCCTCCCCAGCTGCCCCAGCAATCTCCCACCACCCACCTCCCACCACCCACCAGCCCCACTGGCAGGTTTAATGCCACAGAGAAGGTCATTAGCAAGAATGTATTATTAATGAGGAGGCCTAATTAAGCAGACCGCTAAATCCCTTGGTCTCCCCTTGAATCCCTGAGGACTAATGGGGAGCAGTCAAGCCCTCAGGAGCAGCTGCCGACTGCAGGTGGGTGGGCCCCGGGTGCCAAAGACGCTGGTGGTGCCCAGCCCCGGGCAGGAGCTCAAGGATGATCAACGCCACAGCCCTGGGGACGCTCCGCTCGGACCCCAGCCACTGGCTGAGGCTGAGTGCCCCCAGAGAGCCTGATCACTTGGTTCAGGTGACAGTCATGGGCGGCACCCTCCCAGGCCTTGACCCCTCTGGGGGAGCTGAGTCACGGTCCATGGGACAGTCACTGCCCATGCCAAGACCCTCAGGGGTCTGCCCTGTCCCCCTCTGTCCAACCCCCCACTTCTGAGAAGGGAGAGATACCCCCAGGAATAAAGCCGGCTTAGTGCCTCTCTGATCCGACCATGGGCCCCACAGCGAGACTTCTTCACCGTAAGAGGCACCCACCCAGAACCCCCACTCCCAGACCACATGGAGCCTGCCATCAGGACCGGCTTGGAAACCTCAGCACCCAATGACAGTGCCTTACCCTGTCACCCAAACCCACCTTACAGATGAGGAAATTGAGGCCCACTTACAGAGCAGAGACTGGGGCCAGGCCCCTCCCAGGTACCCGGAAAGCCTGCGCTTCCATACACCTCCTGGCTCCTGGGGTTAGGGTGCATCCTGGCAGCAGCCCCGCAAGATCATCAGCCCCTCCCCGGCCAACGTAAGGAGGGGGAGCAATGGGCAGAGCTGCCCAGCCTGCTGCAGCGCCCATGGGGTCAGGGCCAGGGCCACTGGGTCCTCACATGGGTGGGCAGCCAACTCCTGAGCTGGGAAGGACATTTGCTGGGCATGGGAGGAGAGCAATGGGCCCGTGGGGGAGCCTTAATGAGCACTCAGGCTCAGAGGAGCCTCAATCCCACTAATAGTCTCAGAGCCTCTGGCCTCGGAACAGAGCAGTATGACGAGCTAATGAGGGGGTGCTGGCCAAGGGCACTCCCAGAGCAGCGACCCCAGACCAGAGGTCTGACCTAAGAGCCTGGGCTAGGAGAGGGGCCTGGGGGAGCAGGGGCCAAGCCTCTGCTTTCAGGACCTTGGGCCTCAGTTTTCCCATCCAGGTGTGTCCTTGGAATAGGGGTTATGAGGGAGATGGCACTTTCCTACTTTCCAAAGTGGGAAATGGGGAAACCAAGGCCAGGACCACACCTGCCTAACCCTTTAACTGTGGTGGCCATCTGTGCCAAGCCACAGAAGGTCCCCCGCTCAGCCCTCCACATGGGACTGCCACCATCACCCCTTTATTTCTCCAGCTTCTACCTCCTCTTAATGTTTTGCTCTGAAAAACTTTACCAAAAAAGCAGCAAGAGGAGCTTAAGCGGCCACCTGCTTGGCCCTGGCCCACCCTCAGGCACCGGATGCCACTGTGTCCCATCATCTTGTACTGGCCCCAGTAGGGCTCTGGAAGCTGTGATGACTGGGGAGAGGGGCATTTTGTGGCAGGCTGTGCAAGGTCCTTCTTGGTGGCCCAGGTGAAGGGACTACACAGCAATGTCAGTTAGGACTCTGGCCAGGTGGGGCCTGGAACCAGGATCAGAAAAAAATGATTCATGTTAAGGGAAGCAGGTCTCCAGGTCCTGCCCCTACCAGGGCTCCTGGGATCCTCCAAGCTGCTGTCCAGGGGTGGAAGAGTCCATAGTCTGGAATTGCCCTCTTCCTTTTCCTTCAATTGAAGGTTTCACATGGCTAAATGCATGAAACTATAGACCTGGAGAATTAGGGCAGCGCTGAGCAACCACTCACACTTTAGTGAGAATTGATGGATGGAGAAGCCCTGGTCCAGATCCCAGGAGCATGACAGGATAAGTCTGATGGTGGAGGTGTATTCCTAGGACCCAAAGGAGCTGTGGGCAATGGGAGGACCAAGGACTAGCTCAGGGGTCAAGAGGATGTCCCTGCCTACCAACCTTGAGACCCAGAATACCTGCAGGTATGGGGCAGTGACTTCTGGGCCCAATGAGACAATCCTATGGTCACTCCATGAATCTCTCAGGGAAGGAGACAGGCTCCACCCACCTGGCCCAGTGATTGGGCAAGACCCTACCTCTGCAAGTAGGTGTGAGAGTCCTCACCTTCTGTGTATGGCTAACTCCCAATCCTGGTATGCAGGCCCCAGGAAGGGGTTGGCGGTGGGGTGGGGGGGTGGCGGGCCACAGGAGTCCAGTGGAGCCACATCCTGGCCCACATGACTTGGCCACCCCAGCCCCAAGGTATCTGCACTGTGCAGGACATCAGCAATTTAACTTCATCACAATTACTTTGAAAACTATTAAGTGTAGTTATTAATCATTAAGTAATTATATCTGTTCTTATATTAATTATCTGGCCATTGGGAATGTCATCAAGATTTAAGATTTTTAATTGTTAATAATATTTCCCAAACACAAGGGAGGTTTAATGCACCTTCATATATTCTCTCTCTGCTTGAGGTGAGGCAAGGAGGGTCCCCTTGGGCCTCAGAAGGCACTTTCCCTGGTGCAGGGAGAGGCTCTTGCCCACACCAGCACTCCCAGGCAGGGCTGCTCTCCTATGAATGCATCCTGGGTCCTGGGTATGACCCAACCTTCTCTCTAGAAATCCGTAGTGTCCCCAAACACCAGCTGAGGAGCATGGCCCACTCCCCAGCATCCACACCCAGCCCAACAACCATCAACCTCCATGAGGCCCACAAGTTGGGACATGCCCTGCCACTAAGACCTACTAGGAAGATTGCATCGGGGATACTGCAAGGTGCCCCCCACAGGGTAGATGCCCACCAATGACCCTGATGTCCCCAGGGCAGCCCCCCAACTGCCCATTCCAGGCCAGCATGCCCCCACAAGTCTCACTGACCACTCAGCCCCACTGCAGTCTCCAGTATCCCCAGGAGCTCTGGCTTTGGCCCCATGGCCAGCAGACACGGAAGGAGCTACCAGGAGTAGGCCACAGTGAGGATAGGAAGGCAGTGCGGGGGGCTGGGAGAGACTGGGACCTGGGGATGGAGAGACATGGCTGGCACCATGGACTAACATCATGCGACACCAGTGACCTAGCACCACAGTGGACACAAGCTCCCCGCTAACTCCCCACTATTCTCAGAGAGTTGACATGGTAAGGCCATCCCGCCATCACTGGTCCATGGCCCCCTCTCATCTGGCAGTGCTCTACGCTCCTTCATGGGCATCACCTCACTTGGCCCTCGTGGTCTGCTTCACAGAAAGTGCTGCATCATCCCCATCTCACAGATGAACATGCCACCTCCTCAGCTCCTCAGGCACTGGCTGGGGTCTGTGGAGGATAGGATGGCGGGCATCTCATCCAGGCACTCCTTAGCTCTGAGAAAGCCACAGAGGCTACATGTCGGCCTGGGTGACGTGGGTATGGATGAACAGGAGGACTAGAGGTTCCTCTGCCCATTCTCCCAGCCATTGCAGCTCTCTCTGCTCCAGCACGGTCAAAGACAGAACCTAAGTCAGTGTTGAGACAAGAGGGGGCACTGGCAGTGCCCTTGACCTGTGGACTCTTGAGGGCCTAAGTCCTCCAAGACCTTCCTGAGCCTGCCCCTCTTCCCCCACAAATAGCCTAACATCCCTTCAGTGGCACTCACAACAGCATGGAGGTTCCTATGCTGGACCAAGGGATTAGTGCCAAGTGATGGCGGCCTTGAACCAGTGTGAGTTTGTCAACATGATGCTGCAATTGGTGGTGATGGCAGAGTTATCATAGTGACGGTGGAGGTGGTGGCGGTGAGGATGGTGATGGTGGAGATGGGGAAGATTTTGGCGGTGATGGTGGGGGTGGTGATGATGAGATGGTGATGGTGATGATAGCGGATGATAGATGGTAATGGTGGTGGTGATGGTGGAGGTGGTCATGGTGGTCATGGTGATGGTGGTGGAGGTAGAGGTGGGTGGTGGTAGTATTTTGTTGGTGGTGGTGGTGGAGGTGATGATGTAGGTGAAGGTAATGATGGTCATGTTCCTGGATGCAGCAGTTGCTGATAAAAACTGATTCTCCACGGTCCAGAGCTTTTCCGACCAGCCACGTCTCTTTGCCCCCAGCCCCTCTCCCAGCTGCTGGCCCCTTTTCTGCCTGGTGGGCTCTCCCCAGGAGGCAGGAAGAGGGAGGGCTTTGACCAGACCTGACAGGAGAGTGGTATATCTCGAGCTCACAGAGAACATTTAATCTTAGTTAAAAATAAATAAGTTCAATTATTGGAAAGGGAAAAAATAGCCTAGTATTTACTGCAAGTGAATCAAAGGTAATTACTCTGGGAAAAGTCCCCTTTAAGGATTCTGGGCACCATCCCCCTCCTGTCAGGGTCACAAGGAGCAGGCGGAGTAAGTTCGTGGGCCCGCGGGGGAGGAGCAGGGAAGGATCACCCAACCTCTCCCCAGGGGTGCATCCCTGACCCTTCTTCCTTGGCCCAGCACTTGACTGTCAGCCAGGTCCTGGCACATGCCCCCTGGATGCCTGGGTACGGTCACACTCCAGCCGCTGGCAGAAGCAAATGGCTCTGGACATCCCCAGGCCTTTGGCTCACCCACTCATTGCTCACCTGCTGTGCAACCGCAGAGAAGTCCTTCAGCTCTCTGAGCCTGTGTCCTCAGCTGGAAACTGGGTGATGAGGCAGCCTCCCCCATCAGGGGCTTGTCCGTGATAATGATCAGTGTCCCTGTGGCAGGAGGCAGGAAGCCTCTGGTCTGCGACCATGACCTGTCTGCTCTGTAGACAGTGGAGCCTTGCTTTCCCTCCCCAAGCCCCAACCCAGCCCAAGAAGTTCACCCTGGGCCCCTCCCTTCAGGCCAGTCGAAGACAGAATCCTGAGGCTTGGCGCCCCCTCAAGCAGAATAGTACCTACCCACCCTGGCTGTGCACCGGGCAGCCTAGAGTCAGGGATAAAAGGGTTTTCAGGGGTAGATCTGGCTTTTGGAACCAGATATAAGGCCAACCGCTCCCGGACAGGCTAGTCCCTGCCCCAAGTCTGCTTACTGGGGGCCTGGGAGTGCTGGTGCCTGGCAGACCTCCCACCCCATACCGGGGGGCCTCCTTCCAGGCCCCTCCCTGGTGTGACCCGGCCAGGCCGCCTCACCTTCCAGCAAGGGCTTCCTCTCCCCTCCGTGGCCCCTGACTGGATGAGGTCGCCACCCCCCAGAACCCACACCAGGGCCTTCTGAGGTGACCCCAGGCCGTGAGGACCAGCTCCATGCCCCAACAGGCGCGCACAGCCACGGGTGATGAGCTGCAAGGAGCTGCCGCTGTAATTAGCATGAACGTGCTGCCTTTGCAGGAGAGGAAAATCCCATCTCAGAAATACTCGTCCAATGCAAGTTCAATTTCACCCACGGGGCCATAAAGCCCTCTTCCAATCACCTGGTGCTGTTGGTTGCTAGCACCGTTAATCCTGGGAATGTTATTTAGAGCCAAGACATCACTCGGGGAAAAATCAGGTCTGAACCCTACAAGGAGCCCCACTCCATTCCCTGCAGAGGCCTCGGGAGATGAACGATCCCCCATGGGGGTGCTGGGCACGGAACTGGGTGTCCATGGAAGCCACGGGATCCCTACGTTGTCTCCTTCCCCCACCAGCCGGCAGAGTCCCAGATGGGCCCATCTTGGGTGGGAAGACTGAGGCCAGGCAGCTCAGCCCCACTGCACTCTGCCTGCTCCCACCTGACACTGTCCTTCTCCTGGTCCCCAAACCACTGCAGGTCCTGATCCTCCTCCAGAGATTCATCCCACAGCCCTTTCTTTAAAATCGTTTCCTTGATTACCGAGGGTAACAATGAAAACACGTAATTGAATCTCCAAGAAATTACCATTTTTATAACTTGCTCCCAGTTCCTGAGATAAATTAAACGTCTCCCTTGTATGGCGAGCCCGCTCGTGGCACATCATCGAGGGATGATACTGCCCTTTATCATCGATGTGGGGCCTTATTAAGAAGAATGCCTCACGCTGCCTCCGGGGAGCTCCACCGCATAGCCGGGAGTGGGCAGCTGTTGACTTGAGAGGGGCTCGGCCAGCATGTAGTTGGGCAGGTGAGTGGGCGGCTGGCCCTTTGCTGGATAGCTGGCTCGACGGTGTGGGTGGTTGGTGCCGGGGGCGGGTGCACCTCCCCAGAAAGCCAGGCCTGAGACTGGAGGGAGGGGCAGCAGGGAGCAAGGCTACTCCCGCCTGTTGACCAAAGCTGACCTCAGGGAGCCAACCTGCCCACTGGGCTGGGCTGGGCACCCAGGGGTTCCGCAGCACCTCAGGGTCAGACACCGGAGAGGCATGGGGCAGGGAGTGCAGGTCTGTGCCAACAGGGAGGGGGGACTAGGTGACCAGTTGTTTGAATGGTCAGTAAGCTTGTAAGCCGGTTCTTTGGTGGGTTTGGTGGTCACAGTTATCTAGTGGGTGAGTTAAGCTCCCGCTGCCTGGGTGGGTGGGTGGCCGTGTAGGTGGCGGGAAAGCTGGAGCCCCCAGACTGTGGATTGCGTTTGCTGCCAGTGTTTGCAGGCCGCACCCAGCAGACTCACCTTCCCACAAAGGACCCAACAGGGGGATCACTCACATGAGAAAGTCAAGTTGGGGGAGGGGGAGGGGGTGTGCTCTCTCTGCTCTCTGGGGACAGGAGGCCTAAGGCCCAAGAGCAACTTTCCACTGAGGACATCTGGGTGTACTTGGGCCAAGGGCAACAACCTGGCGTCGCCAGGGGACTGGGCTATGCTAGCTCTGAAGGTCAGGTGGCCTTGGGGCCAAGCCCTCTGGCAGAGCAACCAAGGGGACGGAATGGAACAGGCCGGGGAGGAGGATGGATAGCCCCAGGGAAGGACACCATCTCTCTATCCCCCGTACAGCCCCACAGGGAGCCCTGCATCCCAGGGCTTATCTGGAGGCTCTGGAGACGTGTTGGTCCTAAAACCCCATTGTCGGGTGGCAAAGTGTGACCTCAGCCCACTTTCCAGCCATGTGTTCCGGGCCTGAGTGAGGGCAGCCCAACGCCCCCTTGTCACACCGTCCCAGCCAAGTGGAAATTGCAGCTAAAGGGATAGTCTGCCTGGGGCTCCCAGGGACAGCGAGGCTGGGCTCAGGCCCCAAAGCCAAGGCTGAGATGGCCTGTGTCCCCCACCCTCTCTGGCTTGCAGCCCCATGCCGCAACCCAGGAGCCCCTAGCCCATCCCCCAGGCCCTGCCCACTTCCCTCCAACGCCGCAGCCCCCCCTCCCCGCCTCATCTTGGCCAGGCCCAGGCAGAGTCCGCAGGCAAAACACAACACCT
The DNA here is from genome assembly GCF_011800145.1 of Mirounga leonina. Taxonomy (NCBI): domain Eukaryota; kingdom Metazoa; phylum Chordata; class Mammalia; order Carnivora; family Phocidae; genus Mirounga; species Mirounga leonina. Next base: position 1,030,940 of record NW_023270773.1, on the reverse strand, counting down.
CGGCTGTCAGCCCCACACCCCAGAGCCCCATCTCACCAGGCCAAAACCCAGATCCTGGCCTGGCTCTAAAGAATGGGGTTCATGGGGCCACGGGGCTGCCCAGGGGCCAGAAAGCCTTGATGAGGGCTGGGTCACCTAAGAGGTGGAGGCCTTGGGGGTCCAGACCCAGGTCTGGGAGCCCACACCGAGAAATCCCCCCAATACCCTGTCCCTGGTGTACAAGTAAACACCTGGTATGTCTCCCTTGAGAAAATAAGGGGGTAGGGGTGGGGGCCGAGGGTTTCAGGGCACGCGCTCTGAGCCAGGGACCATGTGGTCATGCCAGAACAGTGGCGGTACCCAGCCACCTGGCCAGCCCTCCACCCAGGCATCTGAGATGGTGGAATCTCTGGGCGCCGACCACCAGGTCCCACCATGGCTGCTCTTGGATCCCGCAGGTGAGCCCTGTCCTGACGCCCTCGCTGGCTCCGCTGTCTTCCCTCCAGAAGGGCTCTCCCCTGCACCAGTTTCTAGCCAAGCCCCAGCCCCCAGCAGTTCCCAAGCGCAGGCCCGAGGCAACTGCGAACCTGGGCTCCCTCCACCCCAGCCATGGCTGCCCGCTAACAAACAGGGCACGATGGGGCCAGCCCAGGGATGTCAGGAGGGCTCCACCTGGGGAAGGCCCACAGATGGGAGCCCCAGGCCCTTGGGAGGAAGCAGGTGAGGGACCCCTGAGAGGGGTGTGTGTAAGTGTTGAGAGTCCCCTGGCAACTCAGGTGTGAACGGTGGGGTAGAACTAGCAAAGGACATTCTGATCCGCATGGCCAGCCTGCCACGGCCCGAGGCCAAGACAGAACCGCAGATTCAAGTGGGGAGGTTTCTGTCCCAGCACTGTCCCTCCTCCACCAGGGGCAGCCCCCTGCCCTGGGCCTGGGGTGGGGGTTGGGGGGGGGTGCCCTGAAACCCTCAGCCCGTCAGCAGGGTTGTGGCGCCATCTGGTGGTAGGTTCTGGGCCCCACACTTTGGCCAGTTGGCGGAGGGTAGGGCGTCCTTCAGAGAGAGGGAGCACCCTGGCACCCAGGGATGCTAGCCAGGCCTGTGACCATTCCAGGTCTCTCCATTTCACCCGACCCGCAGTTTCTCACTCAACTCCGTTGGGCACATTGCCTGGGTGAAGTGACGGGCCCCAGGAGCTCATGGCCCAGCCCTGTCTACTCCCAGCAAGAGCCAGGTAGAGGCAGAGGGTAGACAGCAAGGTGGGCAACACCCTGGATCCTGGCCGCAGTAAGGACCTGGCAAGGCGACCCTGGCACTGGCCATCGGGCACCCAGGCCAGGCTTGGTCCCTGGGCACCACTGTGCAGCTAGCAAGGGCAGATGGTCACGGAAGTCCCGAGAAAGGGGTGAGCCTGGCTGGATGGGATCTTCTTGGGGGGGGTGGTCTCTGGGCCCAGGCAGGGGTAGGCACATCCAATTCACCCAGCCAGGAGCACAGGGGCTCGGAAGCCCCCAGAATGGCCATCTCCCCAGCCCGGAGCCCTCAAGGCCTTGGCTGATAATAATTTATTGGAGCTGTGCATCCCTGAGAGGATTTTCCTTGACATTCTTATTATCCCTCTGATTCTTAAATAAAAAATGTGAGCGGTGGGTGTCCAGAGAGTCACCCTGGAAGGGAAGACAAATGGCTTGCCACTGCCCAGGGACAGGACAGACAGGGGAGCATCCCCTTCTGCCCCTAAGCCTTGGCTTTGGAAATGGGACCACCCTAGGAGGACTTCATAGGCCCAGCCCCCCCCCCCCAGCGCCCTCCCTGCCCTTCACCTGCACCCCATCCTAGGGCCCACCCCCAATCCATCCTCTGTCCAGCAAGGCTGCCCCCACAGACTGGAGAAGGGAGGGGAGGCGCCTATCTCAGCAACTTGTGTGCACTGGCCTGGAGTGTGCGGGCTGGCCCTGGGGTGGGCCTTCATTCCCCAGGCCACCCCGGCCCCCACACGGCCACAGCCAATGCAAGACCACCGTCAGAGCCCCATGGACCCCAGCCATGGGCCACCCTCTGCTACATGCTCAGAGCAAAGGAGATCTCACCTCCTCCCAGGCCGTGGGAGAGAAATGAGGGGCCAAGAGTGACCTGATGCCCCAGGTAAGAGGGTAACCCGAGGCCTGGGACTGCTCCAGGAAGCTTGCAGGGCCTGAGGGACATGTGGGGTGGCTCTGAGGCCTGGAGAAGGGAGAGTCTGGGCAAGGGCCTGGGTTAGGGGAGAGATGGGGCGCCTCCTGAGGGGCTGCACTGGCCCTGGTACCCCGAGTTCCATCTGCTCCAGACCTGTTTCCCACCCTTTGATATGAATGTGGGGCATTGAAGGTTGAAGTCCCAGTGAGTCCAGGCAGGAGCACCCTGGCCTGGCTCAGGGCAGGAAAGGCGTGGTCCCGCACACCTCCTCTTCCTCCCTAGCCAACCCCTGCTCACAGGCTCCAGGCTCCCTGAGGCCATTGGGCATCGTGGCAATCTGGGCAGGAAGCAGCTGCCATGGCAACTGGCATCCAGGGAGGTGCGCTGCTTGGCAACAGGGGCCACGGCCCGGTGCTCCCTACAATGCCCTAGAGCCGCACTTTCCGCCCGTGGACAGGAATTCCGGCCAGTACTGGGAGCCAACCCAGACTCACTCCCCACCCTCCTGTGGGCATCCCGAAGCCCAGACTTGAGGCAGAAGCCCCACACACCCGGATCCGGGACGCTGGTTTGCAGGGTTCTTTAAACGCATTAGCGTATCTGTCCCCATTCATGGGAATGCCATCCCAGCTGTGGATCCTAAGCACCCTCTCTCCCTCTGAGAGCACCCCCACCACTTAGGGTGTTCTCCGGCTCAGGGCCACGTTGCCAGGACCAGAGGGAGGGGGTGAAGAAGGTTTCAGGGAGTTGGAGTCTACAAGGGCCTCCAGCAAATGGGGGCACAGCCTGAGTAAAGGTGTGGGTGAATCAGGGAACGTGGGGTGCCCAGGCTGGGAAGGGAGGTGCCTCAAGGGAACAGGCAGTGAAGCCGGAGCTCCTGTGTCATCTGAGACCTCCTCAAACCCACTCAGGGATCACCACTGCCTTTGGGCCTGACAGTCCGGCCAGGGTGACCGCAGTGAGAAATGAGGACCCCATCTGGTATTTCTGTACATGACAGCCCCTGGAACCACCAGTCTCCATGAGGACCTCTTCTCTCTCCCCCATTTCACATTCCTGAGCACCTGTTGGCACCTGGCAGACTGAGGGACACTGAGGGCAGGATGCAGCTCCCACCTGCCCCCCTCCACCCTGCCCCCCCCCCACAGCGGCCCCCCAGGGGGGCCTTTGCCTGGACTCCTTCCCCACGGCTGCCTCACCTCAGAGGCCCTCCAAGAAGCCTTCCTGGGCCCTCAGCTTAAGTTGTCTCCTGAAGGGTACTCTGAACCAAGCACATCTGGATACCCATGAGATTCCAGAGAAGAATTACAGGAGGGAGGCTAAGCAGACCCCACCCCCCACTTCCCTGGCAGTTTGGGGGAGGAGCTTGGGGGGGGCAGCTGGTGCCTGAGCCAGGCTCCAGGAGCATCCTCCCCAGCTCATCCCCAGGTAACACCTGTTGTTAGAGGCTATAGAGATGGCACCCCCACCCTAGGAACACAGAGGGGCCTCCTGGGGCCGGGGCCACATGTGTCCACCTGCTCCGGCCTGTGTGACAGCCTCCTCTGTCAGTGAGCCACCCATCCGTGGCTCCTGCAGCATATCCGCCCCACATGACACAGAAGACAGGAGGAAGACATCTTCACGCAAGGGATCTTGACTAATTTCTTCAGACAGGAAGTGGGGCCTGGCTTTGGTGGCACGGCCTGGGTGGAGACCAGCAGAAAAACAGGGCTTGCTAGGGGACAGCTTGGGGGGACCATCCAACACTGAGGCGAGGCAAACAGCGCTCTACTGATCACAATGGCAGGACAGCAGGTGACCCGGGAACTCCCCATGCCGTCCCCTATTCCAGACCACAAAAATGCAGCGGGTAGATGTTTGCTCCGAGGCAGGAGGGTCTCCTTCCTGGGACCTGACATTAAGATGCTCCAGCAGCTCTTAAAGTTAATGGGGAGAGAAACGTGCCAGTCAGCCCTTTCCTGCTTCCCTTACCCACAGGAGCAGAATAAAAAGAAAGCCAGTGTCTAATAGGAGGTCCCAAGACCAAAAAGAAAAAAAAAAAAAGCCACAAAGAGAATAAGGAAAATACAGGAAGCAAAAAGTTTCCCTCCCTTCTAAACCCACTGTATCCCTAAAACAGAGCAGGATGTTCTAGAAAAAGAATAGGGGGCATTCAAAGAACAGTAACGATGTCTTGGAAATTTAAAACATGATTTCTGACATTCAAAAGACTGGCAGCAGAGCCTGGCCTCCTCCCAGCAGCACTGAGGACCTTGAGGCCCTCCTCAAATTCCCACGGGAAACACCCTCTGAGCTGATTCTCTCCACAGCCCCACATCCAAAAAGCCTGAGGTCAGAGTAAGGTGCTTTCTGGAGACCTGTGAGGTGTCTCATTATTCCCACGTGAGAGGCCACTACTAAACTTAGTGACTAAAACAATCATGATGTAGCCTGGGGCTTGGCGACTTGGCTCGTCCCTGGGAACCGTGCTCTAAGGGGTGCATTGGGCTTGTCAGCCCCTTTGGGGACAGGCTAGAATGACAGAAACCTCTCTCCCCATGACCTCTCATCTGATAGCAAGGCTTCCCCAATGACAGAAGCTCCACAGGACAGCAAGAGAGGGAGGTCAAGGCCTAGCACACATGCCCAAGTGATGCACAAAGTCCAGGATGAAGAGAGGGAACTTGTCTCTCGAGGTGAAGGGGGAAAAGTCACATTGTAGAGGGGCAAGGCACTAGGACAAAAGGGATTTGTGGCCGTCTGTACCATGCAAAGACTTGAGTCCACCTTTCTGAGAGTGTTACTTGAGGATGGGCTTCCACAGAACAAGGGAGAGCACTGAAGAAGAGGAAGACGTGGACCCAGGATATCCAGGGGCAGTGGGGGAGTGGGGGGACCTGCAGTAGCACAGGCCGCATCGTGGACTGTTGGAAAGAAGGGAGGAAAAACAGACCAAGGGCTTAAATCTGGCTCCAACTGTGGATGTGTGCTCAGTAGCCCTTAAAAAGACCTCTGTCACGGGGCGCCTGGGTGGCTCAGTTGGTTGAGCGACTGCCTTCGGCTCAGGTCATGATCCTGGAGTCCCAGGATCGATTCCCACATCGGGCTCCCTGCTCGGCAGGGAGTCTGCTTCTCCCTCTGACCCTCCCCCCTCTCATGTGCTCTCTCTCTCTCATTCTCTCTCTCTCAAATAAATAAATAAAATCTTTAAAAAAAAATAAATTAAAATAAAAATAAAAAGACCTCTGTCACAGAACTAGAACAAATAATCCTAAATTTACATGGAACCACAAAAGACCCTGAATAGTCAAAGCAATCTTGAAAAAGAAGAATACAACGGCAGGTACCACAATCTCAGATTTCAGGATTTACTACAAACCTATAGTAATGGAAACATTATGGTCCTGGCACAAAAATAGACACAGATCAATGGAACAGAATCGAAAACCCAGAAATAAGCCCATGGTTATATGGTCAATTAATCTTGGACAAAGCAGGCAAGAATATTCAATGGGAAAAAGGGGGTCTCTTCAACAAATGGTACCGGGAAAACTGGGCAGCCACATGCAGAAGAATGAAACTGGACCACTTTCTTACTCAGATTCAACTCAATTCAAAAATAAACTCAAAATGGATTAAGGATTTAAATGTGAGACCTGAAACCACAAAAACCCTAGAAGAGAGCACAGACAGTAATGTCTCTGACATTGGCCATAGCAACATTTTTCTAGCTAGGTCTCCTGAGGCAAGGGAAACAAAAGCAAAAATAAACTATTGGGACTACTTCAAAGTAAAAAGCTTCCGACAGCAAAGAGAACAGTCAACAAAACTAAGAGGCAACCCACGGAATGCGAAAGGACATTTGCAAATGACATCTCTGATGAAGGGTTAGCATCCAAGATCTATAAAGAACTTATAAAACTTCAACACCTCAAAACCAAATAGTCCAATTTAAAAATGGGTGGAAGACATGAGCAGACATTTCTCCAAAGAAGACATGCAGACGGCCAACAGACACATGAAAAGATGCTGAACATCACTCATCATCAGGGAAATGCAAATCAAAACTACAAGATACCACCTCACACCTGTCAGAATGGCTAACCAACAACACAAGGAACAACAGGTGTTGGCAAGGTGTGGAGAAAAAGGAACCCTCATGGGGCGCCTGGGTGGTTCAGTCAGTTAAGTGTCTGCCTTCAGCTCGGGTCGTGATCCCGGGGGTCCTGGGATCGAGCCCCGCTTCAGGCTCCCTGCTCTGCGGGGAGCCTGCTTCTCGCTCTCCCTCTGCCCCTGCTCCTGCTCCTTCTCTCTCTCTCTCTAATAAATAAATAAAATCGTTAAAAAAAAAAAAGAAAGAGAAAGAAAGAAAGAAAGAAAGAAAGAAAGAAAGAAAGAAAGAAAGAAAAAAAGAAAGAAAAAAGAAAGAAAGAAAGAAAAGAAAAGAAAGAGAAAGAAAGAAAGAAAGAAAGAAAGAAAGAAAGAAAGAAAGAAAGAAAGAAAGAAAGAAAGAAAGAAAGAAAGAAAGAAAGAAAAAAGGAACCCTCATGCACTGTTGGTGGGAATGCAAACTGGTTCAGCCACTGTGGAAAACGGTACGGAGGTTCCTCAAAAACTTAAAAATAGAACACCTTTATGATGCAGTAATTCCACGACCGTGTATTTACCCAGAGAATACAAAAACACCAATTCAAAAAGATACATGCTCCCCTATGTTTATTGTGGCGTTATTTACAATAGCCAACATAGGGAAGCAGCCCAGTTGTCCATCGACAGATGAATGGATAAAGAAGGTGTGTGTATAGTATAAACAACAGAATACTACTTCAGCCATAAAAAAGAGTTAAATCTTGCCATTTGCCACAACAAGGGCGGAGCTAAAGGGTATAATGCTGAGTGAAATAAGCCAGTCAGAGAAAGACAAATGCTGTATGATTTCACCCATACATGGAATTTAGGAAAGGAAACTAATGAACGGGGGGGGGGGAATGGGGGGTGAACTCGGTGAAAGGCATTAAGAGTACACTTCTCAGGATGAGCAATGAGTCACGGGTAGAACTGTTGAATCACCGTATTGTACACCTGAAACTAATATGACACTGTATGTGAACTATACTGGAATTAAAATTAAAAAAAAAATAATAAAAGACCTCCGAAACACCGAAGAGAGATCCCATGTCTGATTCCATCACTTAACAGTGGTGTGACCTTGGGCAAGTGACTCAGTGTCTTTGTGCCTCAGTGTCCCCACCTATAAAGAGGATGATAATCGTCCTTATAGAACCATTGAAGTAAACGTTCAATAAATGATTTTCAAAAAATAAAATCCCAAAGGTCGGTTAGGTAAAAAAGCCAGGCCGTGGGATAAGCTGTCCTGTGTGAGGAGGAGGTGGGGGCGCACGCCGCCCAGCTGCGCAGAATGTGTGGCCGAACCCCAGCAGGAGCTTAATGACCAGGATTGTGGGTGGTGGGTGGTGGGAACTGAGGTGGGAGGGCCACACTGGATAGCACGTCCGGCCTTTGATTTTGTTTTAGCCTTGCGTCTGCATTACTTGTTTTACATTTTGAGAAAAGAGCTAATGCAGGTGGGGGAGCTGGGGTGGGGGAAGATGCACAGCGGGGGAGCAGAGAAGGGCACTTCAGGAACAGGGTCCTGGTGGGAGGGACCCCACCAGCCCTGGCTCTGGCCACCACCCCGGCCCATTGTGACCTCCCTGGCTGTGCCCAGGCCTTTGTGACAGGCACTCTTGAAGCAGACCTGTGAGCCATGACACCTAGAGGGCCCTCAATAAGAGGGTGGCAGGTCGGGCCAGGCTAGAGCCTGGAACTGGGGTTAGGAAGGGGTTACAGGGAGGTATGGAGGGGCCCAAAACCCTGGGCCCCTGTGGCCACTCCCACCCCCAGTGCCCCCAGCCGTCAGCTTCGAGCAGCCACGGAGGATGCCTGGATCCACCCTGCCAGGGGTTTGTAAGGTGGCCCTGCCTGGTGCCTCTCAGTTCCACTCACTCCATAGAGTCGGCCAGGCCTTTCCCACCTCCGGGGGCAGGGAGCGGGGGGCCCAGGGTCGGGGCTGAGGTACCTGGGAACTTTATTTCAAGCGAGGAGGGCGAGATGCAGCGACAGAGACCCAGAGACCCAGCGGGGGCGAGACAAGGACAAGTGGAGACAAGGCTGGGGTGGGGCTGGCCCCTGCACTCGGGACGAGAGCAAGGGGACCCCAGGCAGGGGGGGTCCCCCAGCTCAGGGCCCAGACCCTGCCCGTGCCCGCCCCTGCCGACGGGATCAGGAACCCCAGCCTCACCCAGGGCAGCCCCTTCCCCGCTCCAGAGCATGCCCCTGAATCCTGCAGAGCAGTCCTTCCTCCAGCTGGAGCAGGAAAACCAGAATCTGGTGAGTGGCGAGCCCGCCGAGGCTCCGGGGCCAGCCCAGGCTCAGAGCGCATCTGTGCAGTGGGCTCGCGGCCGTTGGCAGAGCCGAAGCTTCTGCCCTGGCCGGCGCGGCTTCTGTCTCCTGCCCAAGAGGCAGCTGTGACAAGCAGCCCCATCTCTCTGCCCCTCCCCACCCCTCAGAAAAGACAGAACCAGGATCTGCGGGAGCAGCTGGGGGCCCTCCTGGGGCCAGGGCAGCAGTTCCTGCCCCTGTGCCCGGAGCACTCGAGCTGCACGGCCCTGGCCTGGGTAAGTGCATACGGCAGACGCCGGGCCCAGCAGGACGGAGGGCAGTTGTCGGGAATGACCGCGTGACTCCGCGCACCGCAGCTGCGCCCCCGCTCTCCAGCCGGCCCTGAGCGCAGACGCTGCCCACAGCCGTGGGGCTGACCCAGGGGCTCTTCCACAGCCCCCCGAGCAGGCCAGTGCCCGGCCCCTGGAGGACAGGGCGCCCTTGCAGCTGCTGCGGCGAGAGATGTGCCGGGGCGAGGAGTCCTTCGTGCAGCAGTCTCAGGTGGGTCCCCGGGCGCCGGACCGCGGGAGGGCTCGTGCAGCAGGCGCCGGGGGCCCCGGGGAGGAAGGAGCTGACCCCGTTGGCCCTGCCTGTGCCCGCGCTGTGCCCCTCCCCAGAACGAGCTGCAGCAGATCCGACTGTCCTTTGAGAGGAAGAAGATGGCCATTACCGAGGTGCCCACCTGGCTGGGGTGGGAGGGCCGCTGGGGGACCCACACCTGGCGGGACACCTCCCTGGTCACCCTGCTCCTTGGAGCATGACCCAGCCTCTCCACTCCCTCCAGGTGTGGGACGGCGTGGCCGAGGTACACATGGCCCTGAACAACCAGGCTACTGGGCTCTTGGTAGGTCCCCAGAGGGTGACCCCCGAGGCTGAGGGGAACAGAGGGTAGGCAGGGGGTGTGGGGGCAGGGGAGCATCGAGAAGCAGGGGGATACGGCAGAGTAGTCAGGGTGAGAGGACTTGTTTTACTTCCTCTGTCCCCCAGAACCTCAAGAAGGACATCCGGGGAGTACTAGACCAGATGGAGGACATTCAGCTGGAGATTCTGGGGTGATGTGCAGGGTCAGGGGCCTGGGGGGGCCTGGCTGAACTGGGAAAGGGGCAGGTGTCCTGGCCAGGATGGGGTGGGGGAATCAACCCCTGACCCTTCCCAGTTCCATTGCACCAGACCAAGGGGGTAGTGCGGGCTGGGGGCAGGTTATACATGGCTCTGACTGCAGCCCCCCCCCCCATCCAGGGAGCGTGCCCAGTGCCGCACCCAGGCCAGGAAGGAACAGCAGATGGCATGCATAGCAGTAAGCCCCCTACCCACACCCTGTCTCAGTCTGGCCTTGCCCTAGAGGCCCTTCTCGGGGAGGGTTTGTGGGCTTCAGTGGAGGAGGCCCCAGGGCAGGAGCCCCAGCAGGAGCCCGCTGACCAGTTATCCCTGAGACATGGCTGCAGGTGCCTGGTCCTGGGTGAGGGAGTGAGGGGTAAGAACCGGCAGCACAGGGACCCCCCCACCACCCCCACCATGGGGGCAGGCTCTGACCCAGCCCCTCCCCTGCAGAAGGCAAGGCCGCAGCTGGGATGTTCGGAGGGCCTCAAAGGCCAGCTCTGGTAGGTGGCTGCGTGAGTGCACGGGCAGGGCTCAGTCCCCTGGGACCGTCCCCGAGGGCACCCCCGCCCCCTGACCACCGCCGCCCGCAGGCTGCTGGCCCTGAGGCTGCTGCTGGGCGCCCTGCTGGCCTGCACCGCTGCCTACGTGTACGTGGTGGACCCCGCGCCCTTCGAGGGGCTGGTGCCCCCCCTGCTGAGCCGCGCCGCTGTCTGGAAGCTCCGGGCCCTGCTGGGCCCGTTCCTGCGCCTGGAGGTGGACGACTTCCTGCCCTTCTAGGCCGGAGGCCCAGCGGCCCCAGCGAGGAGGAGGCCAGGCGGCCGGCGCTGCCCCGGGTGCTCAGCGGCCACGCTGGCCCCTGCCCACGGCACTGCCGCGCCCTGTCCCCGCCAGGAGCTGCGGAGAAGGGTGGAGGCGGGGTCTGTCCTGAGGGCTGGGCCTGCTGCTGGACATATAGTCGTGACACACACAGCGTGTGAGCTTGTTTCCATGGAAACGGGGGCGGGGGTGGCGGGGGCAGGAGGTTTTGCTGCCTTCTGAGGCCAATCTCACACTGAGGGTTCCTTGGGGTGGCGCCCCTGCCTTAGCGCCCATGCCCCATCTGCCCGCTGGGCAGCAGCCCCGCCACAGGAAGCCCCCAGCCCACCCCAGGCCACCAGGGAGGGCTCAGAGCAGAGGGTGTCGCACGAGGGTCTGCACTGTAAGTGAGGACCAGGGGTCCTCCGGCCTCATCCGTGGGGCCGGGCCCAATCAGCAGACCTCAGGGATCAGGTTCCGTGACCCGCCCCCCACCTCCGACTTCACACCCCTCACGTAACCCTCTGTCCCTATCTGGCCGAGCACCCCACCCTCCCCACTCTTGACCAGCCACCCTCCCCACCTCCCACTCCTGTCCCCTCCCCAACCTAGGATCCCTGTCCAGTCCAGCCTCCTGGCACTGCCCCAAGGCTCGGAGGACAGGGGGACCACGTTGGTGGACAGAGCTGTGGAGGTAAACACCAAAAATTTTATTTAGGGCATTAAATTAGGGCGGGGGGAAAATACCTTTTAGAACAATAGAGAATAGCTCTGTGGCTTGCTCATCCCCAAGTGGGAGAATTAGAGGCACCGCCCAGGCAGGAAAAGGGCTGGCCCGAGCCCCCGCCCTGCCCCTGGGGGCGTCCAGGCCCCCCGCTGGCTGGCAGGGACCGCAGGGCCGTGGGCAGTGGGGCCCTCTGAGCTCCCCCAGGTGCCACATCTCGGAGTGAAAGAGTGAAGACTGCCGGGCAGGGCTGGGCAGAGCAGTCACCAGGAACACACTGGACTGGCAGGGTCTCCTCCCCGCCCTGGCAGGGCCCGGATGGCTCACCAGGCTGGCGGCTCCCAGAGGTTAAGGCATCTGTTCATGTGCTGGGTGTGGGGAGGAGGGAGTGCAGTGACCTGCAGGGGCAACCTGAGACCCCCACCCCAGCCCAACCCACCGAGGCCTGGGCTCCCTGGGGAGGAAGTGGCGTCTAAAGTGCTCGGTCAGGCAGGGAGCTCGGGGTGCTGGTCCCAGCCAGCTCCAGGGCCCCTGCCTGGGGAGTGGGACCCCCTGCAGCCGGTGGGGACTTCCTGAGGTGGGTGGGCACAGGGTCACAAGCCCCAGGGGGCTGGGAGTCAGGCAAGGTGCGGCTGGTGGAAAGAGGACCCCCAGCCCCCGGCCCAGGGTCTGTGGCTGCCTGGCTTCCTGGGCTGTCCTCTCGGGCCCCAGAGCTGCCTACTTGGTGTCCCGCTCAGGCCCCGAGAGACTGGGGAAAAGGCTGGAGGCAGCTGAGTGCAGGCGGCACATAGCCCCTCGGGGGGGTACCCCGGCGGCTGGGCTCCAGGGGGCCCGCAGCGGTGGGCGGTCCTCGGGGAGGCCAAGGTGGCATAGGTGCAGGCCGGGGGGCACCCTGGGCTGGCCACGCCGGCCCCATCCGCGGCTGCAGGTGCCGATCCGCCCCCTGGGGGCCGCAGCGTCCCGTGAGAGAGAAGCAGAAAGGTGGAGGTCAGCATGGGGCAGAGCTGCCCAGTGCAGGGTCCAAGGCCCAGCTAGCCTCCCACATTGGGCCAGTCCCTGCCCCAGACCGCCAGTCTTTGCCCTGGCTGGTCTCAGCCCTAAAGAGCCATGGATTCTCAATGCCCCCACCCCCAACATTTGGTGGCAGGTCAGGGGGAGGGGAGGCTCAGGTTGCCAGGAGGGTGAGTTCCAGTGAGTGTAGCTGCAAGGATGCCGCAACGGCCCCCACAGGGCCCTCAGCCAATGGGTGGCCCCATTTGCACCCCCTACTCCATCTCCCCTAAGAGCTCTTGGGTTCCCAGGGGGTCCTGGGACACCTGCAACCCCAACCTTTCTCCAAATGCCCTGTTACCACCAGGGATGATGCAGACCCACAGGAGCCTTGTCAGCCAAAGAGCCATCGGCCAGACCCCACCTCCCAAGCTTCCAACTCAGCTTAAGTCAGTGGAAACACCCACGAAGAAGAATGGCCAACCTCTCTCCCAGAGCCTGACCCACTCTGCTCCCCGCCCCCGGAGCCCCCGCATTGCAGCAACAGCCCTAGCCTTGCTCAAGGAAAGGATCGAAATGACTCTTTTTCTTTTTTTAATAAAATTATAGATATATAGATGTAGATATAAAAACATAAAACAGACACAACGCAAGCGGACGCTGCCGTGTGCTTACTCTCGGGTCCCTGGCGCCAGGCGAAACTCTGGCCCCCTCCCCCATGTGCTTCCCACGAGGGCGCCGAGGCTCCTGCAGGGCCTGGACTTGGCATGCCTTGGGGTAGGGAATCTCCAGTTTGGCAGGGAGAGGACTCCTGGTCTCATGGGTCCCCTGTGGCAGTGTCCGGCCTGTGCCTGCTCCCACCTGCCTCCCCCCGCCCACCCCGGTCACCTCCCACAAGAGCATAAAGCAGAGGTTAAGGCTTCAATGAAAGCGAGTTTCCCGGCAGTGGGGGCAGCGGGGGCCCGAGCGTTAACACATGGGACGTGGCATGGCAGCTCAGCGCACAGACATGGGGACGCACCCACCAGCTGGGCGAGACAGGACACACGGAGCCAAGACCCCACCCACAGCTGGCTGTCTGTCCATCGGCCACCTGTCTGTCAGAACCCAGAGCAATCCCAGAGCTGGGTGCCTGTAGGCTGGGGCTGGACTCCCCGAAGAAGAACTGGCCTGGCCAAGCTACAAGCTTCCAGCAGGTCCCTGAAAGGCAACGAGTTAGGAGCAGCCGGGCGGTGGGGCCTCGGTCCGGTACGGCCAGGGACCCATGGGTGCAGCAGGTGCAGATGTAGTGCACACCCCCTCGCCGCCCCCCCCACCTGTGGGAGCAGGGGCACCGCCACACAGATCCTGCAGCCCAGCGGCCCTTGGCCCAGCTGCGCCCTGCTGAGCAGATGGGTGGATGGACAGGCGGAAGGAAGAGGGACAGGCTTGTGGAGGCGTGGTCTCTTCCGCTGACGTGTCCACACCAGGCCTGGGCCTCCTTGTCTCCCGGGGCAGAGAAGTCGGGAGGGGAGGGCAGCCGCTGGGGGTCCTGGTCCCCGGGGCTCCACGGCGGATGGATGACAGTCAGTCCTCTCACACTGAGATCTCGTACGTGGTCCCACCCACGCCGGACACCTTCTTAACGAGCGTGTGCCGGGCAGGGCTGGCGGAGGGCCCTGGGGGGCCAGCGGCAGGCCCCAGGCGGGCCAGGCCCGGGGACTGCCCGTTAAGCTTACTTGGGGGGGTCTTCAGCTGAGGGTGGTCCCTGCATCAAAACAAGCACATACACGCACACACACAGTGAACGCGGGACCACAGCATGACAGAGGCCAGCGGAGGACAGAGGACAGAGGACGCGGACGCAGACAAAGCCTGGGGCAGCCCCTGCCTCTGAGGTCAGAAGGTCCCACCCAGAAAATGGGTGGGGGTGCACAGCCTGCAGAGGGAGGGCTATGTTGTCACAGGACAGACGTCAGAATGGCCATCATCCCCCTCCCAGGTCCCTTGGTCCCTCCCACTGGCACAGATCACAGAGCACAGGGAGGCCAGATGGACGCTGGCCAAGCCCCCAGGCCCTGCATCGTCCTAGTGCCCCAAGCCAGGGAGCCCAGTGGTGACTCTGGTTCCTTCCCTGCTCCCTCCTGGGAAAACGAGAGGCTGTCTCCCTGCCCTCCAGCGTGCCCAGTACTGACCAGTAGCATTTCTGACATCGCGGCCCAAGCACCCACGAAGCTGGGGGCTCCTCCCTCCTTCGGCTGCCATCCCGCCTCACTGCGGCTGCCACCCCCGGGCCAGCCGCATCCACAACAGGGGCCGGGGCCGCCTCGCCCACTGAGCCCGGGCTCGCGGCAGCACGAGTGACGCCCTGACAACACCCGTGCACCCACTGTGGGGCCCAGCACACCCCAGCTGCTCAGCTCGTATACTTGGACCTGACCCTGTGAGGCAGCTGGCCCAGCTTCCTATTACCCACCTGTTGGGAGCCTGGAACCAGCCTGCCCCTCTGGGCCTCAGTTTCCCCATCTCCAAGCAAGGAAGCCCTTACTTCCTGGGGCTAGGAGCACCCAGGACAGCACGTTCTGCTGTGGGATGATGTCCCCCAGACTCAGCCTCCTGGACCGACACTGTCTCCAGGGGAAGAAGCCCCAGGGTCCTCCCCTACACTCGGCTGCACCAGCTGCATGAGAACGTGCAGCCCACAGTGGGCAAATCCTCCTGCCCCACTGTCCTCAGACGTGTCAGGGTGTCCTTGGAGCTGGGCTACCCTCACACAGTCTGGCCAGGGGGTGCCTCCAAGGAGGGTGAGGCCCATGCCCGTAGGCAGCCACTGGCTTCCCAGACACCCCCCGCATGCTCAGCCAAGAGGCCCCACGGGCGGCCGGACACCTGACCTGTGCTGGGAAGCCCCCTGCCCCCCAGCACCCACCTCTGCACGGCCAGCGAGGGTGGCGACTCCGGGAGGTCCGTGTGGATGAAGGCGACAGCTTTGGGGCCTGCATAGGAGGGTGAGCGGGGCGTGCTGGGTGGGGAGGGGGGACCCTGGCGCACCGGGGACCTGTGCGAGCCGCTGCCGGGCCGAGGCCCAGGGGCGTTGTTGTTGGCCAGGTCGGCCTGCAGGGAGGAGGAGGAGGTCCGCGGCGCCCGGCTCACGGCGCTGGCCAGCGAGGACAGCGAAGTCTGCAGCGCGGGGTTGCGGGCACCGCCGAAGCCGGGCCCCGCCACGAGGTCGTCTCTGGAGCCGTAGCGCAGGGCAGGGCCGCGGGGGCCCTCGGACAGCACGCTGGCCTGCTGCAGGCTGTAGGAGCTGGGCGCGTCATAGACGCCCGAGTCGCCGAAGAGCGAGTCGGCCTGAGAGCGCAGCAGCCGCTCCCGCTCCTCTCTGTCCTTGCGCTCCTGGATGGAGGCCATGATGGTCCTGGACAGGTTGTCGTAGCGCACAGGTGAGGGCTCCCGTGGCCGGGGGCCCAGCACCGGGCTGAAGCTACGGGGCGGGGGCCGTGGTGGGTCACCCACCGCCCCTGGGTGCAGGTAGGGTGAGCGGTAGCTGGCCACGCCGGCTGTGGCGTGGGCTGGGCACGTGTGGCTGCCGGGAGAGCCGGGGTTAAGCAGACTGTCATAGGACAGGCTGCCATTGCGGTTGGGCAGCGCGTGGGGGGCGAAGATGCTGCGGTGGGGCGTGGGGGGCCCGCCCTCAGAGCGCAGAGGCTGCAGGGCCACGTGGTCCCCACCCCTCCGGCTTGCTGCCTTGAGGCTCAGGGAGCGCAAGGCACCCGAAAAGGTGTCAGCAGCACTGAGTGGCGGGGACGGCGGGTAGGCTGCGTGCAAGCCTCCGGGCGTGTAGTCAGGGAGGTCCAGGCTGGGTTCCGACGCAAAGTCCAGGCTGTGGATGCTGTCTTCCCCCAGTGTCAGGGAGTCAGGGCCAGGGACCTGTGGGGAGAGAGGGCACACGTCTACCACTGCCCGGCCACCCTGCTCCGCCCAGCCACCAGGTGCTCTGTGCCCTGACAGAGGCTACAATTTGGTGACACGTGTGACCGACAAGCTGCTCCTGGAAGTTCTCCATCCCCTAACCACCTCTTCCTTGCCCACCACAGAAGCAAGTGGGGACAGGGTAGACCAGAGCCCCCAGATGCTGCCTCCCAGGGAAGGCTGGGCACACTTCTCCTGCTCCTACTTCCCCAGGAAAGAGGAGGCAGGCCGTGGGTACAGCCTCGGGAGCTGGACCTTGAGGGGATGTAATAACTACACGGAGAGCCAGAGCCCTCTCCTGGGCACCTCAAGGCTGAGGATTGCAGTCGCTGCCATGTAAGAGCAGAGCTAGCTGCTGCATCTACCCAGGGCAGGACCCTCAGAGCCCACATGGGCCAGGACCTCCTGGGGAGGGGCCAGGGGACAGCCACAGCAACAGGGTGGAGGGGCCTCTCTGAGTTTCCGTGAATCGAGGCATGCGGTCACAGGCTTGGGCTGGGGATGAGAGCCTCCAGAACCTCAAAACCCAGAGGGGGTACTGGTAGGGACAAATGTGGCCTTGGGGTACTTGGCTAGAATCCTTGTGGGACCCAGGACAATCCCAGGAAGATGAGGCAGGCAAGGACACCTAAAGCCCCCCATTCCCAAAGAGGGCTGATCGATACCCCTCCCGGGGCAGGACCATGGCATGCTGGCCAAGGAGGCCCAGACCCCCTGCCCAGCCCACAGGGTCCAGAGACGCCGGGTCGGGCAGGACATTGGTCCTGAGGGGAGGTGACCGGTCCAGGCATACTGGCCCAGTCACAGGCTCACCTCTTAGGTGGCCATGAAAGAGGGTGGGCAGCCTGGGAATGCTCAGGGTTCTGGATCATTCCTCAGGCTGTCCAGGGTTGCCAACTGCTCCACAGTGATCGTAGAGTACTTAACACAACTCAGAGAAAATAAATGTGCTTTCTTAAACAATCTCAAATTCTTCTGGAGCCTTCCCGTGGGCCTTACAGAGTGACCAATAGTGGAATCCCAGGCATGCTGGCACACACTGCCCCTGGGGGCAGCCGCCTACCAGGCTAGCGGGCAATGCCGGCCAAGGAGCAGGGGCCAGTCAGGACTGCCTGTCCCAGCCCTTCCTTCGTGCATAGCTGGGATGCCCACAGGGTGAGGGCCTGCTGGCGCCCACAAGGCTATGACCCCATGGCCCCAGGGGCAGAGCCTCCTGGGGCGAGTCCTCTAGGAGTGGGACCTCTGGGGTGAGGCCTCTGGGGACAGGGTCTCCAGGAGGGGTAGAGCAGGACTTCCTGGGGCGGGGCCAGGCCTCCTCACCTGCTCACCAGGCCCGCAGAAGGGCGCCTTGGGACCCGAGGGAAAGGCAGGCCGGAACTTGTACATGGCAGGTGTCGGGGGGCTGGTCCTCTGCGCCGACAGGGCGCTCTCTGGGGAGATGGACCACGGTCAGGCTGGGGTCAGTCCATGTCCCTCCCTCTGTCTGGCCACCCCCACCTCACCAGCACTGCTCGGGCGTGGGGTCTGCAGGTCACCTCCGAACGTGCCGGCCTCCGCCTTGGGGGGCAGTGGCGGCCCCAGATCCAGCGGCTTCTCATCCAGCCGGTCCAGACTGCCCTTGGACTGGGAGGGGGCGTGGTCAGTGGTGGGTAGGGTGTGGGCCAGGGGTGGGGCATAACTGGGGACTCCTCCCTGGGCCCTGGGCCCCGGGGCCCTAGACCATTCTCCAGAATCTACCCAATTCCTCCCACTTCCACTTCTAGGCCCCCTCACACAGAGCTGCTTCCTGCCTTCAAGGGTCTGCCCTTTACCCCATCCCCTAGCTGACCCCAGGGCCCCCACCTTGCTGCGGCCCAGGCCAGCCTTCAGCCCGTTGTCACTAAGCTTGACCTTTAGCGGGGCAGCTCGCTCCAGGAGCTCGGGCCGAAGGAAGGGCGGCTTCAGGCGAGCGGCCAGCGGCAGCCGGGGGGGCTCCGCCACGTACCTGCACCAGGAGCAGAGGGGTCAGTGGCCAGGCTTACGTGGCCCGAACGCTCACCAAAGGCAAGGCTGGCCGCACCTGCCAAAGGCAGAGGTTGACCAGGCTGAGGGTCCACACCTGCCCACCCCAAACCCGGCAGAGGCCCCTTGACACCCCGTCCAGGCCTCACCGGGGTGCCAGAGGGCTGCACAGCACGTGCTCCACATTCCCATAGCAGCCTCGGGTGAAGGGGTTCACGCCCCCACGGAACTTCCCCGTCACCTGTGGACATGGGACCCCTCAGCCAGCCTGGCCACCCAGGGTCCGGGCCAAAGCGGACAGGGGGACAGGCAGGGACGGCTGGGGTTCCTCAGAGGCAGGGTGGGCAGGGTCAGCCCGTGGGTGCCCCCCGCCCATTCACCCTGACGGTCCCCGCCAGAAACTGTAGAATTTCTGGGCCCTGAGTTACTGGTGGCTGCAGTATCCACAGGCACGGCCCCACACTCCATGCCCCGCGCAGGGTCTCCAGGGCCAGATCCTCCCCCTATGGAAGCTGCGCAGGCCACCTCAGCTGAGGGCTCCGGCAGCCCTTCCCTGACACCACCCCAACACGGTCCTGGTGTAGCCCCGGCCCTCTTGGCCCACAGGGCCCCCCGCATCCCCATCACCATGTGGGCCCTCCTAGGGTCAGCACCTGCTCATTGGTGGTACGCCCCCGAGTGACCAGCACCACGTGGAAGCCAGTGAGGCCGATGACAGGGATGAAGAAGAGGCCAGCCACACACATGACGGCCATACTGGCCCGTTAAGGCCAATGGCCAAAGACAAAAACACAGGGCAGGTGTCTGGGGACGAACGACTCCTGCTGCCACCCAACCTGGGGACTCCCAGGCAGTCACCCCACCGCCCTGCGCCTCAGCTTCCCCTGTGGAATGTGCCCCCGGCCCACACTGTCTTTGCGGTCGAGCCAAGGATACGTGATGGCGGTGTGGGCAGCTCCCAGCCCCTCAGCGTGGTTCAGCACGTAGACCAGGCCAAAGGCGACGACGCCCACCATGTGTGCGCTGAGTGACAGCAGGAACAGGAAGAAGTATCGGTAATTGCGGCGCCCAATGCAGTTGTTGACCCAGGGGCAGTGGTGGTCAAAGTCCTGGGCAGGAGCAGTGAGTCAGGGCACAAGGTGGGGGGCGGGGAGGGGCATGGGGGGGCACGGGGCAGACGGGGTGGCAGGACGGTCACCTCTACGCAGTTGTCGCAGACGCTGCAGTGGGAGCAGCGAGGTGGGCGGTAGAAGTGGCAGGTTGCGCACCACTTCATACGGACCTGGATGCCCCGCACATCCACGTTCTTGTACAGCGGGGCCCGGAAGTCGTCCTCCTTATCCTCGTCCTCATCCGCTGTGAGCCAGGGCCAGGGGAGGGTGGCAGGAAAGTGACTCTCCTGGCAGCAGAGTCCTTCCCGGATCCCTGCCAGCCCGCCCACCAGGAACCACCCCCGAAAGGCTCTCGCACGTCAGCCACTCACACTCTAGTGAAAGGGAGCAGATTATGTGCCCCAGCACAGGGCCCTACCTCGGGGGAAGACGCCAGGGTCCATGAAGGTGGCCATGCTGAAGTTGGCCAGGACAAAGAGGAAGATGATGCCATTGTAGACAGGAACAGCTGGGGACACAGCTCGAGTCAACCATGGGCACCTGCATTGGACAGCAGGGCAGAGCTAGGTCTGGGGGTGCAGCAGATGGGTGGGGATGGGGCGTGGGGACAGATGAATTAGGCATGGCCACACATAGGCAGGCTGGGCCATCGAAGGCCACCATCAGTGCTCAGCGTGGCAGTCAGGGAGGCCACCGCCACCACAGCCCCGCTGGGAGACCCCTACACATCAGCCTGCTGTCTCTCCACTCAACCATCGGGGCTGGGCACCTCATGCCCGGTAGGTGTGCGGGCTGCCTGCACACAGACACTGACTCCAGCAACCCTCCCGGTGCCTGTTAGGAATTCACCTCACAGTTGAAGATACTGAGGCTCACAGAGGCCTGTAGGCCTGGGCTCCCACTTTTAGGAGGGGTGGCAGACTGGAGGCAGGAGTCCAGGATGAGAAATGAGCTCACTCTGCCTGTGTGCTATGACAGACAGAGGCCAGCCCCGGTCCTCATGCAGACCTGTCCCCAGCCCAGCGGGGCCCCTTTGCCAGGGAAAATCTGGGACATGGGGAGCTCCAATTCTCAGTCAGTGAATGCATGGTGGGTGGCAGCCTTGTTTTTCCCTGAGGGGGCAGTCTCAGGGTCTGGGCCACTGGGCACATCTGCATCCAGGAAGCCCCTTTTTAGTTTGTCACCTTACTATCCATATGACAATGCAGAACACCTGGAGACTCTAGACAAGCATGATACCCCCTCGCCACTCACCATCTCTTACTACCCCACGTCCATGGCTCCAAGGCTGCACCCTCTTCCAGGAAGCCTTCCCAGATTCCTGGCACCCCATAAGGATCACATACACCCCACAGAGAGTGTCCTCTTCCCCCCGCTGGGGACCTGACCAGAGCCCTCTCTGTGGATCCACCCAGTCCTTGGGCACATAAACTATGGCCCCCTGCCCCGACCCTGCAGCGTGTCCCTGAGTCCATCCACTCGGCTCCCAAAAAGTTCCTCTGGCCTCAGACTCCTGATCTCTCCCGTGGCTCCCGGCTGCTTTGACAAGTGGAGGGCACCTGGGGGGGTAGTTCCCCTCCCCATACCTAGCCCTTCTGTGGAACTGGAGGGCCAGGGGGATCCCCGCCCAGTAGCCCTGAGGGCATTGTGGCCTCCGGCATCGTGGCCTCCAGCAGGGCGAGCAATGCCCACGGCCTTGCCCACTGCCCCAGTGCACGCCGGCCACGCTGGTGCGCCCACGCCTGTCTTGGCCAGGAGCCAGCCCCGCCACCCCAGCAACCACCTCCATGGCAGCAGAAGTTCGCTATTTTTAGTGGAAAGCGAGAGGCTATTTAAAGACTCCACTTCCCACGGCAGCAGGCTCGGCGGCCAGGAGCCGCAAGTTACCCCTTCCTCTTCTCCGGGACCTGCTGTGGAGGAAGATGCACTCCCTGAGGACACAGGCTCCCTCCGCGGGGAGGGCCTTCCCCCACCACCCCCTGCCCAGGCAGCCCAGAGTGCCCACCGGTAGATGCCTTCCACATTCCCCATCCCTGCGTGCTAAAGCGTGGCATACAGATGGTGCTCAACATATGCTGCGGTCTCTGACCCAATCCCATCCAGCAAGGTGCTGGCGGGCCCCTGAGGCATGGTCTGCCTGGCAAGGCGGGGTGGGGGGCAGAGGCCAAAATGCCAGCGGGGACGGGCTCTCCAGGCAAGTGGGAGCTGTCAGCTCAAGAGAAGCAGGAGCTGGGGAGAAGTGGGGGGCTGCAGACCCCGCGCAGGTGGGGCACGCCAGCTCCCCATGGCACCCTCTGGGAAGGGCAGGCTATGTAATCCGCACAAAATGAAAATGCGGGCCCGGTGTTTAAAAAGCATCAAGAATTCCAAGACCATGACAGCAGAGCATTAAAGGCAAGGGTGGGCTCGTGTGCACCTGCGTGGCCTGCACCAGCCGAGCCAGCCTGCTCCACAAAGGGAGGAGCTCAGAGGTCCTGTGCTGTGCTGGGGCCGGCAGATGTGCGCATATGAGGTGCAGCAAGTGGGTGGGCACTGCCAGCAAGAGGATACAGCGCTGGGGGAACGGGGGGTGGTCAGAGGGTCCATCCCGGCTGTCCAGGCTTTCCCAAGGGATACTGAGAGCCTGTTGCCCTCCGGCCCTGTGCAGTGAACCACAAAATCTGCCCTTCCAGCTGCAGGGAGTGGGCGCTTCTGTTTCCCTATTTTATAGACAAGGAGTGGGTATAGGACGGCTTGTCACATACCAAGACCTCGGGGTGAGATTCAAGCTATTATGCAGGCAGGCAGGGACTGAACCCCACAGGCAGCCCCCATACTCACACTGACGGGAGTCTCCCCTGGCCCACGTAGCCTGTATGCTTTGTCCTCCCTGAGCCTCAATGACTTCCCCCCACCCCCTGGCTGGACAGCTGCCCCGAATGAGATGCCTAGGGCTAGAGGGGAGGGGGGGCGACACCTGCACAGCAACAGGGCCATGTTTGGGAATCTGCAAAGTGACAGGGCAACGTCTGCATTGACCTGGTGGGCAGCCTCTGTCCACTACAGGCACCAGCCTTCTGCATGCCTGGGCCACATGTACCAGGGAGAGTGGGCTGGGGCCTTAGCTGGTGTTGGGCAGGCTTACGGTGGGGGAGGGGGAGAGCAGGTTCTCTAACAGGGACCTGAGCCACTGCCCTGTTGGCCCACCATCACCAGGCCCCCAGGCTCGACTCAGACCCAGAATCAGGCCCTCCCATGCATTCCTGCCCCCCTCATTCTCCCTCAGGGGGCCTTTGCGCCCAGGCCATGCCAGAAGGAGGGTCCAAGCCTGGGTCATGCCTAATGAGGACCGGCTCCCTGGCCAGAGCCAGCAGGCACACGCACAGACATGTGTCCCCACGAGCATGCAGGGACACGTGCACGCACACATGTGCAATGCACACACAGACACACAAATATGCTCCCGGACACACACGTGTGAACACATGCCTGGATACACGTGTACACAGACACACGTGCATACACGACCACATTCAAAAGGCACATGTACGTGAGCACACACCAACATGTGTTGACGAGCAAGACACACGTGCATAAGTGTTTGTGAGAGGGGCGCCTGGGTGGCTCATCCGTTAAGCATCTGCCTTCGGCTCAGGTCGTGGTCCCAGGGTCCTGGGATCGGGTCCCACATAGGGCTCTCTGCTTGGCAGGAAGCCTGCTTCTCCCTCTCCCACTCCCCCTGCTTGTGTTCCCTCTCTTGCTGTGTCTCTCTCTCTGTCAAATAAATAAATAAAATCTTTAAAAAAAAAAAATGTTTGTGAGAACAGACCTGCCCACTTGCACACACACACACACACACACGGCCGCACAGGCACACCTGCGCCCTCGTTCATGCACAAACACACTCATATGCACATACGAACACACACAGACATGCCCTTCCTCAAACCGACCCCCTCTCTATGTTCTCTCTGTTCCCTGTGGACCAGGCAAGCGTGAGGACACGTGAGGACGTGCCAGTTCTGTGGGCAAGGCGTGGCAGGCAGTCCTGCTCAGTCCACCTTGAGTCTGTCCCAGGCTCCAGGAGGGCCCCTCTGCCCACAGGGACATCACTCCATTCCCACCCAGGGGATGGTATGCTCCAGGCAGGGGTTGGCCACCCCTTGCTGGCTGCAGCCATGCTGTGGGGCCCAGGGCGGGCCTGGGTGGGGGGCCGGCCCAGCTCTGAGGCTGGAAACCCTCCTCCCTATCCAGCCCCCGCCTCCTGAGTGTTAGGGCCACACGCCACTGCCATGGGCCCCACCCAGATTGAGGCCCCAAGTCCGTCTAGCCGGGCAGGGAGACACCACCCAGTGGGGGTGGGCGGTTCTGCAGGGCCAGTATGCGCGCCACAGCTAAATGTGGAATGGAAAATTTTAACTCAGACGTTTTCATTTAAATCGGGTTCTTCATTAACACTGTTTGTGTCTAAGAGTGATGATCACGCATGGGGGCACCCGGGACCAGAGAGTCTGTGGCCACTCTGCCCTGGTCAGGCTAGGCTGGGACCTCTGTCCTCCTGTACCCATCCCATCCCTGCAGACACCTGAGCAGATGGGGAAACTGAGGCTCAGGCGGCCAAAGATACGGTAGGCCACAGGCAGTGAGGCCTGGCAGGGGGCTCACCCTGTTTCCTTCCTTCCCATGTGGCCCCTGCCAGGGGCTCTGTTCACCTGGGCCTGCCCTTCCACCGTCCCATGCTGGGTCTTCCAGCCTGTCTGGGCCTCTGGGCATGGGGAGGGCTCAGGCCCATCCTGGGGACAGACTGTGACGTCCCAGAAGTCAGCCCCCTGGTCCTGGACAGAGACAAGATGGCCCAGCTTGGCCCCAGGTGTTGGTAACCCAAAAGCAGCTGTAGCTTTCTGATGTCTCCAGGTTCCCTGTCATTCTGCAAAGTGGCTCGGGGAGGAGGAAGGGGCTGAGGTGGAGACCTGGCCTGGGGGCTCTTGGAAACCCACTCAGCACCTGACCCAGCCTGGCATTGAGCCACAGTGTGAAGGGCTTCTGGGGCCCAAGGGGACACGACTGTACCAGGAACCCAGGAAGGCTTCCTGGAGGAGAAGGACCTCTGGGAACCTGCCCTTCAGGATGCTCCCCATCCTCTGATGGAGATGCCCTGACCTCCGGTGATCCTATCCACCCTGCAGCCTCTCCTGGTAACATGTCTGAAAATTCTGCTCATCCCAGGCCCCTCAGTGAGCTGGGCCGAGGAAGAGGTCCTTGATCTTCTAGGCTCCTGGCTCCCCACCCTGCATGATGTCAGGAGCTGCTGTCTGCAAGGACCTGCCCCAAAGGGGGCAGCTTGTGTTTACTGAACAGAGAGGGGGCCATGCAGAGTCCAGTGAAGTTCAAGGGGTAAAGGCAGAGAAGAGAGAACCCCGTGGGCGCCCCAAGGGCAGGGTGGAGAAGACACAGGAGTGGGCTGCTCCCTCCTCACTACATGTCTAAGTCTGCAGCAAGCCTGGACCCAGAAAAAGGGTAAAAGTGTGGGTGCTAGGGTGACCAGAGGCCTATCCCAAGGAGGGGACCACTGGGACCCCTGCTTGCCTGGAATTCAGCACACTGTGAATAGTGTCAGTAGGCCTGGTTCACCCCGCAGAACCCCTTTTCAGGAACCCAGTTGCTTTGGGGGACCCTGGTGGAGCCAGGGTCAGGGTTGGCCAGGGTCCCCAGTGGCCTTTTGGCCCAGGGAATGTGGCCTCAGTGGTTCAGGGGAGCCCTGCCCTAAGGGTGATCAAAGCTCCCTTGGCTAGACGGTGACTGCCCCTGGCCCCCAGCTGGTGCCCCTGCACCCCCAGCTTGCTGCAGAGGCACATGCCACCTTCTCTCAGGCAGAGTGGGTCACACACAAGGCAGGACACAGGGAAAGGCCTGCAGTGCCCTGAGGGAACCCTGCCCCTTGCTGGGCTGGTGTCCCTGAACCCAGAACCTCAGCTCTGAGAACTGAAGAAGGAAGAACTTGGCAGGGTGCAGGAGCCTCAGCGCCCACATCTTGGGATGGTGAAGTTCATCATAGGACAGCCGTGTAAGGGCCCTCTAAAACCACAGCAAGGGCTTATGACAAGCATGCTACAGAGGAGCTCAGGTGAGCATAGGAGGAGAGGAGAGGAGACAGGAAGACTCCCTGGAATAGGGTTGATTTCAATTCTTTAAAGATTTATTTCCCTGCATCTCACAAGTTCTTGAAAGAGAACACGTATTACTTCCAATGTCAGGGAGGAAAAACACTGAATTGCACTTCGGGAGTGAGAAACCAGGATCAGCCAAGTGGACGCCAGGCTACCCCGAAGCACACCTGAGTCCAGGTGTGGGGGACCCCAGGGCCAGGACTGGGCTAAGCCCCACCCCTGCAGAAGACCCTGCACTTGCTGTCCACCTGCCCCTCTCCTCTCTGCCCCACAGCCAGCAGCATCTGAGTAACAAGAACACGCCTGCTTGCCAAAGCCAGAAATAAGCCCGTCCACACAGGCCTTTTTTAAACACGCTCTTGGCAGCCTGTGGCGCCCACCCAGCCCCGGCCTCCAGGTAGGGAGCTCTTGCGCCTCCATGGGCACCCAATGCAGACTCGCCATCCTCACAGCTGCTACCCTCACTCTTGCTAAGGCGAAGGGTGCCAAGCCGGCTCCTGCTCAGCCCTGCTCCAAGCTCATTTACACTCGGGCTGACCTGCCTCGGAACAGAGACCCCGCGGGCTGGGGCCATTTGCAACACCTCCAGTTCCCAGGAAGGCTTGAGCGGTCATTGCTCTAGTCACCTGGGCTGTTTCTCTGGCATGGCACTTGTGGAAGCGGGTGGTCCCAGATCTGCATGGCTGAAGCCTGGAACCCCCACCCCTCCTTGTACCTGAGGTGCCCCACAGCCATGGTGTTGCCAGCAGGCTTATATGTGAGCCAGCCTGTCTCAGGTGAAGAAGTTATGTCTGCATGGGCCCAGGGCCTTGCCTGCCCTCTGTCTCAAGGGTCCCAGTGCCCAACATGGCCGGTGTCCCTGGGTGAGGCCTGGCCTGGGCCCTCCAGCTGCGACCCCGAGCCTTCCCGAGAAGGTCAAGGGAGGGTGTAGGGCACTGCCAGGCCAGCATCAAGGGTGGCTTTGGGGCAGGCACGTGGCAGCCTGGCCAGGCCACACCTACGCGGGAACAACTTGGCTCTGGCCCTGTGCTGGACAACCAGGAGGGGACCCAAGAGCCGCCCTCAGCTCCTTGCTGGAGAGGCTGGTGGCTCTCAGCAGCCCACGTCCCCCCTCGTGCAGCCTGTGGGGAGGGGAGGGCTGCAGCCACACCCTGGGCGGCCACTGCACACACTCCCCTATTTGGGCCCAGCAACTGACACCCAGGGCCTGGCACACTCATGAGCTGCCCGCCAGGCTCTAGTGTCCCCACACGGATAACTCACCTGTCCCTGGTGCCCCAGTATAGGCACACTCACTGTTTCTGCCTCAGCCCAGATGAGGGGGCTCACGTCACCCACAGCCCTGGTGCCAGCCCTGTCGTGCCCAGTCCTCCCGGCCCCTGGCCCCCCTGCCCTGCCCCGCCCGCGGGCCTTGTCCCCCAGGCCTGCCAGGCTGCAACCCCCGCTATACCGGCCCCTGCCCCTTCTGGCCCGGCTGTGGCCGCCTGCGCCCCCCCCCCCCCCGGCCGGTGACGCGGGGGACTCACGTGAACACGAAGAACAGGGTGCTGGAGCCGACCAGCAGCGCGGCGGCCGTGGCCACCGGGATGTACTTGGCGGGTTTGAGGCGCGTCCCGGGGCTGCGGGGCATCCTGGGCGCCGCGCCGCCGCATCCCTCCCCGGGGCCGGGCGGGCGGGGCCGGCCGGGGTCGGGCCGGGGTCGGGCGGGGCGGGCTGGACGCGGCGCAGGACCCGC
>NW_023270773.1:879455-1003411 GCF_011800145.1 Mirounga leonina | reverse complement strand
CGGCGGCGGCGGCGGCGGCGGCGGCGGCGGTGGCGGCGGCGGCGGAGGAAATCCCACCCCACGAGTAGCGGCGGCGGCGGCGCGCTGATGTCAGCGCGCCCCTTAAGGTGGACCGGGCGGCAAGGCGGCGGGGGGGCGGGGCCGGAGGCGGGGCGGAGCTGGGACCCCTCGCGGCCGCGCCCGGCCCCCGCCCCGCCCGCCCCACGCCCTCCTCAGGAGGGCGCCGGGTGCCGGAGCCGGCCAGACTGGGGAGCCGCCGAGCCCCCCCCACCACCCCGGGCCCCGCCGGCGCTGGCGTCTGGCGCAGCGTTCAGGACCCTGGGCCGGGCGCGGCCCCTCCTCGCCTTGGTGCCCCGGCCAGGCGAGTGCCCGCGGCACTCTGAAGCCACGCAGCCGTCGCCGCGCACCTGCAGTCCTGGCCCACCGGGTGGACACCGCGGAGAGCGCCAGGCCCCCTGTTCCCAGCGTGCAGGCCCTGGCGCTATGGCATGTTGGTCCCCTCCCGGGCCTCTGTTTACACAGACCTTTCCCTTAACACCTCGGAGCCTGTCCCTGGGGTCAGGCTGATGTCCCTGCTCCATGCTATTCCCGAACAGGGCCAGACCCCTCTCATCTGGAGCTCCCCTGGCATTCATGGGGGTGGGGAGTTTGTGACACTGTAGGGGCCCCGTCATTGTTTATCTCTTGCTCCTCTCACAGCCCTCGAGCCCCTCCACTGGACCTTGTCCAGGTAGTGGTCAGGGTAGGGAGGGGCAGGGGGTGCTGGATTCTCGAGCTTCCTGGCCCAAACTGCAGGTTTGGGAGTGTGTGTAGGTGGGGGAACTAGGGTCGGGTGAGCCCCTCAGCTTCCCAGAGGGAGGGTGGAGTGCCCCTCGGGAAGCACGGGGCATCCTGCCCCTGCCTGGGATAGGCCTGTGGGCAGGCCCACCTCCTGCAGGAAATCCCACCCACCAGCTCCGCGGCCGCTGCCTGCTTAAGGTGGACCTGTGCCTTTGCAGTGCCTGGCTGCAGTGTGGACAGAACAGGCCGAGCAGCCAGGCAAAGCAGTGCAGAACCTCTGGGAGGCTGGGACCTGGTTCAAGCTCTGAAGCCCCCACAGTGAGGACCAGCAAGTCTCTGTTCCTCCAACACAGCCCCAGGGCCCTCTGCTCAGAAACCAAGACCCATCAGCACCCTCCCCAGCTGGGAATCCCTGTGGGGGGGGGGGGGTCCTCACCCTCTTTAGCCCTAGGCACCTGCTCCTCTAATGGCCAGAATCCCTTGCTGCCCAGGAGCCACTTTCTCAGGCCATGTTGCCACAGGCCCCGGGGCTCCTTGGCCTGGAAGCCCCTCCCTGCCTGTATGTGGGCTGCTGTGAGCCATTAAAAAGACCCTGGGCTGGGGGCCAGAACTGGGGCATTAGTACAGCTGCTTGACAAAAGATCCGGTCATGGGCTTTTTCCCATAATACTCCAGTTGTAGCCTCTGCCCAGTGGGGAGCCCACGTTAGGGGGCCCAGCACAGAGTTGGGGGGCACCCTAGCACTGAGTGGCAGGCTCGGGCCACAAGAGTGAGTGAAGAGCAGACACCTCCTTACCTCTGCCCGTGGTGCCTCAGCACTGATAGCCTCAGTGCCTGGAGATGCAAGGTCCAGGGTCCTCACGAAGACTCCAGTCAAAGCATGCCCCACCCAGGACTTTGCCATTGCTCCTGCCCTTCTGCAACCCAGCACTGGGACCGCAGGCCCCTGGAAGCCTCTAGATGCCAGTCTGCCCATGGGGAGCCTTCCCACAGGCTCCCAAATGGTGACTCAGGCCCACGTCTGACTCCAGGTCTGTGTAGGGGCACTAGGACAGCTGAGAGCTGTAGAGTGAGTGCCAAGCACTGGTCAATGAAAGGAGTGCTTGGTGCCTCCTTGGTGAGGTCCCTGCAGACTTCCTGGGCAGAGGAGAGTCCTGGGTTGGGGGAGGGGAGAACAGGGGGAGACCCAGTGAGGCCTCCGGCCCAGGAGTCCTCCCCCCACTTAGGAGTTAAGATCCCTGGGAAAAGGAAAGCAGAGCAGAAAGCTTGCCCAATGGACTGACCTGGAACAGAAAGGTGTATCATCTCACTTCTCACTCCATCCGCAATACCATCAGCACCTGTTATGGCTCACCATTGCCTCTGTGCCACAGGGAGGAACCCACCTGAAAACACACTGGCTGAGGGGTATGGGAGATGCCCCTCTGGCATCCCTGCTCATCCCAGTGGGACTGAATGTCAGGACTGCACGTCTCCCTTTCTGCACCATTCTGCAGTGTCAGCAAGCCACCTGTAATGCAGCCTGGTCACAGCACAGCTCTGTTCCCCAGCCATCTTGAGGGGCCTACCCTGCTGTCAGGGTTTTCCCCCCTTGGAGACAACTCATCACCCAAGAGGAAAGAAGTCAGTCTGGGGTTTCACATCAAGTGGGATTTACCTTGTATTTGAGCCCAAAGCAAAAACAACGTTCAACCATTCTGTACTAAGTAAAAGGGGTGTCTGACTGTCCTTCCCTAAAGGATCAAGCCTGAGCCAACCTTTCATATGTTGATGCATCCAACGGAGGCCCACGGGGAAGCAACACCTGTCCTTTACGTCAAAATTCCAATTCATCAGGATGGGCAAGGTACACAAGCTTCAATGTCCCTCCTTGGTGGGAAGGGCCTCTGTGCCAACACTGATTTCAAGAGCACCCAGACCTGTGCCCTAGAGGCCTAAGGCTGCCAGGACACAGCAATGCTGGCCAGTGAGGTCTTAGGTTTGGTTTAAAAAAAAAAAAAAAGAGCAGCATCCTTTGGAGGTGCTTCCCCCAGAGAGAACAAGGACCCGAGGTTTGGAACCAGACACAGGTCACAGGACACACACAGAGCACACTGGGAGGTCGGACAGAGCAGGACCCAGCTGGTCAACTCTGGCCACACTGTAAAGTGCCTCCAGCAGGTGTTAATGGCCAACAGCCGAGTGATCGAGTAATCCACTCCAGGGCCGGGTCCAAACTTGCTCCTCCCCCGCTGGAGGGCAGTATGGCCACACTCCGCAGCCCCGTTGGCCTCCCAGGACACACATTACCACGTGTGACCATGTGCTTTGAAAAGCCTGCTGGTGCACCAAAAACCCTTCTCCCCGATTTAGGACAACGTTCAGACACAATTTGTTTTACAAGAGGAACCCCCAAATGGCACCCATTTGCATTCGAAAGCGTCCCTTTATATTTAAAGCTATAGCAGATGTCCACAATTCCACCCAGATGCAGATGCCACGAGCGAGCGGGTAGGGCAGTTTTCTCTGAGGGTGGCAGCGGGGTATCCAAGGAGGGCTGTGGGGCCAAGCACCCCCTCACACATTGCACCAGACTGGACAAGTGTGCCAGGGGACCGGCCTTTCCCTCCGCCAGGGCAGAGGGCCAACCAAACGCAGCCTTGGCCAAAGCCTGGAAACCTACTTGGCCTTCCTGTGTGAAAAGCCAGGGCACTCTGGTGGTCTTCCTTTCCCTCCCCCAGGCCCCCCCAACCCCGAGGCAAAAAACAACAGCAAGACACAACAAAAGCCTACCTACTCCTTGCCATAAGGCAGAAGCACGGCCGCCCCACCTCAGACACAGCACAGCCCCAGGGGCCAACAGCAGCCCCCAGGCCAAGGCTAAGCCAGTGGCAGCACGTGGGCCCCACAGCGCTGCCCCAACAGCCCGGAGCCAGCAGGCACCCACACTGCTCCCAGGACAGG
This sequence comes from Mirounga leonina, assembly GCF_011800145.1. Lineage (NCBI taxonomy): Eukaryota > Metazoa > Chordata > Mammalia > Carnivora > Phocidae > Mirounga > Mirounga leonina. The sequence goes on along the minus strand of NW_023270773.1, from coordinate 999,688 downwards.
GCCGGCGCATACACGGTCCTGCCCTCCATGCAGGTTTCGAATGTGTCGTTTATTCACTATTTTTGATGACTATAAATAAGTGTTTCCACTATGGAAAAGAAAGTGAGCACAGTACATTTTCATGACTGGGGAATGAATTTTCTGAAGTCTTCTTCAATAGGGCAAAAACTTAGAAAAAAACAACCTGAATGTTGGAATTCAGTTCTTTATATAAAGTCCCTTGTAAAAACAAAACAGAATAAAAACAAACTGAAAAGAAGGGGCAGGGCAAAATTTAAAAAAAGAAAAAGGAGGAAAAGAACGGAAGGAAGAGAAGTCAAGGGGAGGTGGCTTATTGCTCCTCCTCCGCTCCAGCCTTGCTCTCGGTGTCTTCCGACTCCTTGCTCTCCTCCTTCACGGAGAGAGCTTCTAGCTTCTCAGTCACCTTCTCGGCATCGTCGTTTTTGCCCGACCCTGCTGAGACATAGGGGGACGCAGTAAGAAAACCGGGAAGTGCCGCTCTCTGCAGCCCATCCACCTCCTGTGGCCCTGGGCCAAGGCCGCAGGACAGGACAGGCCGCTTCACCACGTGCCGGCCAAGCCAGCCTCCAGGGGCACACAAACGAGTTAAGAGCTCATGCCTGGGACGGGAGTCAGGGAGCTCAGTTAGGTCAGGTCCCTTACTAGGGCAGCCATCGTCGGGGCCCAAGCAAGCAGGTGACTGCAAGGACCTCTTGAGGCCCCTTCGGCCGTGGACTCTAGCCAGATGTCGTTACGTGACCACCTGGCTGGGTGCTGTGAGGCCAGGCCAGGGAGCATGTGCTTGGGGCCTTGATGGCCAGCTCACTCCCCAAGAAGTACCCTGTGTCTCCAGACGGCTGTATCACCCTTGACAGGTTGAGGTGGTCACAGCACCCTGGGATGTTTCTGTGGCAGACGGAAAAAGCACCCGCCTGGGGCTGCAGCCGGATGCAGAGTGAGTCTGCAAGGAAGTCCCCTACCCATGACACCATGTCACCTTTCTTTTCTCTCTCCTCGATCTCTTTCCTGCATTCTTCAAACTTTGTTTTGAATTTCTGTGCATCTGTGGAAAGAAGAGACTTCCTAAGATCCCTGAGCAGTGAAGGGGACACGTCCCGGAGGGTCTGAAGAGTCAAGATTCACAAATGGCTCATCCCATGGCCAATTTGGACTTAAGGACACAGCCCTGGGCTCACTCTTACTCAGATGGAGCAGTAACTGTTTCTCGAGTCCCTCCTGAGACCGGTGGCTATGATGGGCTGTCTCCCTCCATCTGACGCTGTGACAATCTGGGCAGAGCAGTACATGGTACTGGCAGCCGTGCACAACCAAGGGCAGAGGCCTCCCTGCCAGGCACGTCAGTCAGAGCAGCTGCTAGACGAGGCCCACTGGGCACTTCTGACAACCGGGGCTGGAAAGGGACAGGCCTGCCCCGGGGTAGACTGAATGCCCAGACCCCTTTGAGGTTAAAAGGAAAAAGACCCTGCTCGTGGCCTCAAAGCCCAGATGAGGCCTCGTTGGCACATGGCTCAACTACAGGGCTTGCATCCCTCCCCCAAGGGAGCACCAGACTGCACGGTGGGACCGGTCCCTACCACACACTTCCCAGGCACAACCAGTTCTCCCTGCAAAGCCCTGTCAGACGAGTGGCCGCAGTCAGGCAGTCCCCAGGGCCCGGCACCCTTCTGCTTACTTTCAGCATTTAGGAAGCGGATGGCCAGCAGCTCTGGCTTGGGGCACTCGTCGGCAAAGTCAGCATGGGTGTTCCAGACCCAGGCACGGTCACTGCCCGCGTTCGGCTTCAGTTCCATCATCGGCGTGACTGGGGAAGAGGAGCCAAGTGAGAGTCCTGTCAACTGCGGCGAGGCCACCCCGCCACAAAAGGCCTGGTTGCCAACGCAAGGTCCCACTTTGGGGTCCACCAACCAGGCCTAAACGAAGTCCCGTGGGACAGGGATCTTAAACATGTTTCTTTGCAAATACCTCGTGTTCACTTAAAACCAAGACTGTCCTAAATCTGGAAACAGGGTGACCTGCTCCCTGACCCGAGAACACCTCAGCAAGCGTTCTCCAATTCCACTGGAACAAGGGCTCCAACACCAACAGAGCCACTCATACCTAGCCCTTCCTGTGGAGCACCTATCACGTGGCTGTGTCCACGCTCAGTCACACCATCAGAGACCTGGCCCATCGGGAGGTGGGGGACAGAAACCATAAGCAGGGTGACCCCCCCAGGAGGGCATGGAGTCGGACCAGGGCAACCACTCTGACATTGTCCAGGGACTTGGGGGACGAGGCCACCAGAAGTGGACACCGTGGGGCTTGTGATATACATCATGGAAGACAAAGCTATGACCTGGAATAAGCACAGGTACCCGAGGGTCCTCAGGCTTTGCGCAGCCCCAGTGGCGGAAAAGGGAGAAAGACTGCGCAAAGAACAAGAGCACCCCCAATGCCGCACCTTTTCCCTGGCAAAGGTCTCCAGGGATGTGGGCCGGCCCACGCCCAGCCCCAAGCACACGTGACCGTCTGAGCCGGGACCAGTCACACCATCCTCATGGAGACACGTGGCAAGCCCTCAAGCTGTACAGAGCACAGAGGCACGGCTGCCGCCTCCCGCCACCACCCGCCTGACGCCTCACGGGCTCTACGGTATGTACCAGGCCCGGAAGCCACCTACAACTTGGAAACAACCCAGTGACCTGACAAGGCTCTGGAAGAAGCACAGGGTGTCAGGAAAACCCCTGCGGAGTGATTCAAATTGGAGTGGAGGCCAAGGGCCAGGGAAGACGGGTGGGGGTGGTGGGGTTCACGAGAGGATATCTAAGCGGCCCCCTAAGGAAGGGCATGAAAGGGGCGCCTGGGTGGCTCAGTCGGTTAAGCATCTGCCTTCGGCTCAGGTCATGATCTCGGGGCCCTGGGACTGAGCCCTACATCGGGCTCCCTCCTCAGCGGGACGTCTGCTTCTCCCTCTCCCTCTGCCCCCCACTCGTGCTCACTTGCGCTCTTTCTCAAATAAATAAAATCTTATGAAAAAAAGGAAGGAGATGAAAGCCCCTCTGCACCACCCCTCGGGACCTCTGCAAACCTGCCCATCCTTCCACATCACCCTCAAGGGCTGTTCTGCTCAGGTTCCTGCCTGGTCACCCTGTGTGCCCAGATGAGGGGCCCTGCCCTGCCAGACATGCATTCTACCCAGTAACGCAGACACGGCACTGGATCAGGAATGCAGCCCAAAACACGTCTGCTTCCCAAGACACACAGCACTGCAGGACAACCCAGAAGCCAAGAGACTGTTACGGTGGGGAACTTACTGTTGCCCCTCCACAGACCAGGGCTGAGGGGGCTTTTCCCAGACTCTACCCCCATCCCCACCATGTTAAGCCCAAGGATGGTGCATCACACCTGTCCAAAGGCCTCAGCTTGTCACTACCTGTTCAGTCTCACAGGCACAAGGACAGGTAGCCACCTTCTCTCCCCACCCCTTTTCCCTTCTGTGTCTTCCTCAGGGGACACCCTGCAGGGACAAAACACACTGAAGAGTGGGAAGGCTTCCTACTGGGCACATCAAATATATATGGGAGCACACGTCCTCACAACAATGCCCAGTCCTTGGGCAGGCACCTCATGGTCCCAAGCCCACAATGGGGCTCTGTGTCCACCCCGTCACGTCCTATCTGCCTGGACTCCACACCCCGTATGCCAGAAGTTTCTCTGAAAGTCTGCTCCGAGTTCAGAGCACGTGGGAACACCTCAGTCCCTACTTTAAGTTCAGAAAACACCACGAATATGCACCCATGTCACAATGCACTCCCAGGCTCCCAGTGCAGCACTGAAGGCAACCTGCCCAAAGACCTGAAGCATCCTCGTGTGGGACTCAGCGTGAAAACACAGTCCCCAGAGGCCACCTACTATAATGGTTGGCGCATATCTTCAGGGTCTTGTCCCTCCTCATGAGGAGGCGGATGGTCCCTTTCTCCTTATGCTTCAGAAGCTTGACGTCACCAGTGCCTCGTTCCTTCCATTCTGGGAGATCATTCTCTGAAGCGAATCGGAATAGCTTTGCCCGCCTTCAAAAAAAGCCATTAAGAGAGAGCTTAGATGGGCAAAGAGGGAAATAAGTAGTCAAACATTGGCTTGGAAAGAACACTTGTTTTCTGTGCACTGAACAAATAGCTGTATCTGGTGTCTCCATAGACGCCCTTTCCTTTCTTTGCACTTTGAGGACTATTAGTCCAAAAATTACCAAAAGAGCAAAACAACAATTTCAAGTTATGAAATGAAAAAGAAAAGAGATTTCCAACAGAAAAGCCCAACTTCTCAGCAAAGATACCGCCCTGAGTACGCTGGGCTTGCCCGTCATCACAGTGCAGGGGAGCCCCTGGTGTCCCATAGGGCCACAGGGGTAGCTTGGAAGCAGATGGAGGTCAAGGACCCCTGCCCTCCAAAGGGCCAGCCCTTCCCTCTGCTGTGAGATGCCCCCTTTGCTTCCCTGGCCCCCCAACCCAAAGAGGGGGCTGCAGACCTCTGCTCAGGCCGCCAGGCTCTGGCCCAACACCCTGCCTTCCTGCCCAGAACAGCACCTCACATTGGGCCCAGCCAAGGCCCCCACCCAGGCCCACATGGTGAGCCCAGCAGTCCTGCCTTTAGGACTTTAGGCTGATGTCCTCCATTCCCTTCCCCACCCGACCCAAGCCCTGCTGGTCCATTTTCTGCACAACACTCTGCTCTCTCCCCCAAGCTCAATTCTGTTAAGGGAGACAGTGCCCTCACAAGGATGCCACCAAAGCTTTCACCTGGAGCTCAAGGGCCCAGACGCAAAGGCCTGACCTGCTGGCCTCACTTCCCTCAGGAAGGGCCTGTGTCCAGGATCACCAAAAGTTCTCAGCCGCGTGCGCGTGCGTGTGTGTGTCAGCAACAGCACCAGCAGTAGTCCCCACTCCTGGGAAGAACCAGTCCTTGGCTATTGCACCATTTCTGGGCAAAGCAGAGATGTGAAGAACCAGGGTCTTCAGGGACACGCCCACCACTCTCGGAGACCAAAAGGTTGTATGTGACTCTCCCTCCCCAGACCTTTGGGAGTGGTGGGAAGGGGCTGGTCTCCCCAGTCTGCCTTCCTTAGAGGGAGGGGTCACTGTTCCTGCCCGACCCCCCACCCCAGGAAAGCACTCAAACCCTCAGCTGGCTTCTTGGCTAGAATCTGAAGGGGTGTGGGGGAACTCCACAAGCTTGGACAGGAAAAACACTTCAGCCTATTTCCATTAACTTGTAACAGAGCCTAGTGTTTCCTGTGATTCTGAGTATAGGCAACAGGTCAGTCTCGGCAGCACTGATTTTGTCACAAACATCTCAACACATGGCTGGTGCCAGCACTACTTAAAAATGTCCCTTGCCATTGTAGCTTCTCACTGAAGGTGTCAAAACACACGCGTAGAATAATTCTTAGAAAGTAATCTTGGTAAGCATAACACCACCCCCTTTCACTTATAATTCCAGGTGTTATTTTGTGCATTAAAAACACTGAATTGGGAGCTTACAAACTTCAAGATGCCAGTCTACAGTACAAAATAATAGTAATAATAATAGTAGTAGAGACTCCCTGTTCAACCAGAGGAAGGGTGCCACGGGAGTCTTAGAGGTAACAAAGAGGTAAGAAGCCTGTAAGGCGGCAAGGACGGGGGCTGTGGAGATGCACCTTTGTGGACAGAGCAGCAGGGACAGGATACCAGGAGCACCTGTGCTCTCCACAGCACTGGCCACCAGAAGCAGGGGCACCCAGGGAAGAGGTAACCAATGAATGGATTCCAACAGCAGCCTTAATTTCCACGTAGGAGTAGTCGTCACACAATTCCAAGCCCTTTCTTTAGCCTCAGTCCAGTTAAAAGTCAGGCCAAGACCTTGACACCCATAAAAACCGTACTTCCATCTTACACTAAAGATTCCTATGTCTGGAGCAACATGAGCTTACTTACATTTTAAAAAGTTCTTCTTCATCTTCTTCCAGCGTTTTAATTTCCTGCTCGGGAAGAGAAACTATAGGCTCAAACTGGGGATCGTGGTTGGACTCATCTGCATTCTCAGTGGAGGTGTCATGGTCCTCATGGGTGTCCTGTGGATTGAGGTGCAGAGAGGTGACTCTGCTGGCCCTAGAGCCTGGTCCCCACCCAGAGCTCAACAGTGCCTACAGTGGGCAATCCCTCCTAGTGAAAAGCCTTATCCCAAAGCAAGAGATTAAGCCCACAGTCTTTCACACAAAGAAAGGTTTGCACCCACATTCAGAGTGCAGTAAGATGCTGAACTTCAGCACCCTCCCCAGATGCATCAATCACATGTGTGGACAGTCGGACTGGGGCCCCTAAAGTTGGGCCCCCTACTGGCCAAAGAGACACTGCCTCACCACTTTGCACCTCAGTTTCCTCACCTGTAAAATGCTGATAATGACAATGCTAAGTGAAGATTAAAAGACATACTGACGGAAGAGAGCCTCAAGAAGAGTGCCACCCTTTAATCAAAAAGCAACCCTTTGAATTTCTACTGGTTGAAAAAAAATCAGTGCTCTTGTTTAGTAGAAGGCAAAAATGTTACTACACAACTGTTAGTATTTACATGGAATTCACAGTTCCGTCAGCAATTTTATCTTACATCAGAAAGCTGATGCGTCGACAGAAATCGTACAAAAAAGAGCCGTAAAATTCTGACCCAGTTTAGAAAACTACAGGGCACAAAGGATCATATTTTAGGTTCAAGTCTTACAAAACACGTAGTCTGGTGATCTGTAGTCCATAAAAAACTAGGAAACTTCACTACCAAACTCGAGCCAAAACAGAACATATATAAGGCTTCGTTGCCTTCCTTGGTTGGACAGCACTGCTGCTCCGCCGAGGCCAGCTCAACCCGAGCAGATGTCCCGCAGTCAACAAAGCCGCCCCCACCCTGGGTCGGTGCGGCCACGACCCGACCACCCGGCTGGAATGCGAGCTTCCGCGACAGAGGCCTGTGGCGGTTCAAGACATGAGAACAGAATGAATGAAGTGCTGCGTAGGCGACGGCAGGAAGGGACGCACGGTTTTGGTGGGAAGCCTGCAAGTGGGCCGAGCCGGAGGAAACCGGCCACCCGCCCCTCGTCTCAGGCGAGCAGCGAAGTGAACTAGAGACCAAGAAGCCTGGGCGGCGGGCCGCCCCACGCCCGGATGGAGCTCCCGGCCCCACCTGGGACCGCCCCAAGGTCACGCGGGCGCCCCGCAGCCCCCAAGCCCGCGCTCCCCCAGGCATCGCGAGCCACGGCCCCGAAGGCCCCAGGCCGCGCTCCCCAAAGCTCCAACCACGCGCCACTGAGGCCCCGCAGGCACCGAGCCCACAAGCCAGCGGGGGTTGGCGGCGGCGGCGCGGGCCGCCCACGTGGCCGCCGATAGCGGCCTCGGCCTCCCGGCCCCCACCCAGTCCCCGCCCGGGCCCTGCCGCACCTTGGCGGCCGCCATGGGGGCGCGGCGGCGGCGGCGGCGGCGGCTCGGTTGGCTCGGTCGTCGCTGGCTCCGCGGCCTCTCGGCGGCTGGTCGTAGCTCCTCTCCTCCGCGTCTGGCGCCGGCGCCTCCCGCCCTCCCGCTCTTCCCTCCGCCCCGCGACCCGAACCCCGACCCCTGACCCCGGCGGCGGGAAACGCGACGCGATTCAAAACCAGTGCAGCTTTATTGGCTCACACTGCGGACACTCTCATTGTCCAGCCCGCCCCGCGCTTCCCGCCAAAACGCCCGCGGCGCATGCCCGACCCGCCCGGCAGCCAGGGGAGCGTGCCCTCCCGGCGGCCCTCGCGCGCACTTCCGCCCCGCGGCGGCGCGCACCCCCTCGGGCTCTCGAAGGGACAGGGGATCGGAGCTGGCGCGTTGTGATGACGTCACCGGAAGCCAGGATGATAGAGACGCGCTGCCTCGGCTGCACGCGCTGGCTGACGGGAGAGTGGCCAGCTAGGCGAGCGGCCGGCGCGGGCCCCTGGCGGGCGGGCGGCGTACCCCATGCCCGAGACCCGAACCTGAGCACCGAGGGTTCGAGTCCCGCCCCCGCCCGGGGCGGAGCCGGCGAGCGGCCTCGCGGCGTTGCAGCCGCCCTCTGAGCGCCTGCCTCCCTTGTGCCAGGCCCAGGACGGGGCGGTGGAGGCGGTCCTCGTGGGTGTCCCCAGTCCGGGCAGCGGACGGACCAGACGATGAGTGACAAGCTCGACAACGAAGTAAAGTGAAGGGAGATCCTGATGGGAGACGGAGGAGATGGAGGAGGGGGGGGATAGGGGGAGATGGAGGTGGGGTAGGTAACCGCTAGGAGAAAACGTGGGATATGGGAGAGGGGGAAAGAGGCTGGGCGTAGGGTGCACTAATGGAGGTCGGGTGTGGGACAAGGGGAGCTGGACCGTTCAGGTTCTAGGGTCCAGCCCTCAGCCCAGCCCTTGTCTGTCTCCACACAGGGCCCTGTGCCCATGGAGGGCTGCGGCCAAGACAGCAGCAGTGCCCAGGGTAGCCCTGCAGCCCTAGCCCCCCAGGAGGAAGACAAGGAGGAGGAAGGGGGGGCTGGGGCGGCTGCAGAGTCCGTGCCTCAGCCTGGGCTCTACAGCTACATCAGGGACGACCTGTTTACCTCGGAGATCTTCAAGTTGGAGCTGCAGAACGTGCCCCGCCATGCCAGCTTCAGTGATGTCCGCCGCTTCCTGGGCCGCTTTGGCCTGCAGCCTCATAAGACCAAACTCTTTGGGCAACCTCCCTGCGCCTTTGTGACATTCCGCAGTGCTGCTGAGCGGGACAAGGCTTTGCGTGTGCTGCACGGTGCCCTCTGGAAGGGCCGCCCACTCAGCGTGCGCCTGGCCAGGCCCAAGGCTGATCCTATGGCCAGGAAGAGGCGGCGTGAGGATGAGGGTGAGCCGACGGCCACATGCATTGCAGATGTAGTGACACCTCTTTGGACCGTGCCCTATGCTGAGCAGCTGGAGCGGAAGCGGCTGGAGTGTGAGCAGGTGCTACAGAAGCTCGCCAAGTGAGTGTGGGTGCAGATCACCCCCTTGGCCCCAGAGCTCTGCTCGTTTCTATGTTTGTTCAGCCCATCTTGTGCCCTGTACAGACATCCTGAGGGTCTGCACAGTCTTTTGGGTAGTTAGCCAGTAAGATCCACGTATAATCAGCGTGGATAGTGAGGTCCTGAGGGAGGGGCCCGGGCACCTGGGCATTTGGAGAATGGCTGGGGATGGTTGCAGGGGAAGCGGACTGAGTCCAACCTTGGCCCCACCTCATCCTGCAGGGAAATTGGGAGCACCAACCGCGCCCTGCTGCCCTGGCTACTCTCGCAGAGACACAAGCACAACAAGGCCTGCTGCCCGCTGGAGGGGGTTAGGCCATCACCCCAGCAGGTCAGGCCCGGCTGGTGTGGCCAGAAACTCATCTTATGTTCTTAAAGGAGCTCTTCTCACTTATCTCTTATCTCTACCATCCTTTTTCCTGCTTTGCATTTACTTCTGGTATTCATCGTGTGACTGTTACTTGTGGACCGCCATCCCTGGACGGCCAGGGTAAGGTCAGGCATGTCTCTCTGCCTCCCTGCAGACCGAGTATCGTAATAAGTGTGAGTTTCTGGTCGGCGTTGGGGTGGACGGGGAGGACAACACAGTCGGCTGTCGGCTTGGCAAGTACAAGGGCGGGACGTGTGCTGTGGCAGCCCCCTTTGACACCGTGCACATCCCTGGGGCCACCAAGCAGGTGGTGAAGGCCTTCCAGGAGTTCATCCGGTGAGGGCTTATGGCTGGGCTGGGGGCCCTGAGAAGTTCTGAGGTGGTCTGGGAGCAGAGGATCTGCCTGGGGGGATTCTGGGATTGTGATCTGGCAGGTGCGGCTGGAAGAGCGAGCAGGGATGCTGCTCACCCAGTCATGGTTGGCAGATGTTGGGGGACTCAGGACCACTCATGGCTTCCACAGGTCCACTCCATATCCGGCGTACAACCCGGAGACGTACTCAGGCCACTGGAAGCAGCTGACTGTGCGCACCAGCCGCCGTGGCCAAGCCATGGCCATTGTCTACTTCCACCCCCAGGTCTTAGGCGGGGTGGCTCTCCTGGGGGAGGGTGTCTGGGCCACAGTGAGCTGTGACGCAGCCTTACAAGGCCTTTTCTGCTGCCTACCCAGAAACTGGGCCCTGAGGAACTGGCTGGGCTGAAGGCCTCCTTGGCGCAGCACTTCATGGCGGGGCCAGGCAAGGCCACTGGGGTGACCTGCCTCTACTTTGTAGAGGAGGGACAGCGGTGAGGAGCCTGGGTAGGGGTGGGGCGGGTCCCTGCAAGGGCTGGTGACACTGATGGACTTAACCCTACCACCCACAGAAAGACTCCCAGCCAGGAGGGCCTGCCCCTGGAGCACGTGGCTGGAGACCGGTGCATCCACGAGGACCTGCTGGGGTTGACTTTCCGGATCTCTCCTCACGCCTTCTTCCAGGTAGCCCCAAATTTTGGGGGATCACAAGGACACACGGAGGGAGGCCTGACGTAATGTCAGGATGTGATGGGGACAGTGGGCTAGGGCAGTGATAAGGGATTAGCCTGGGGAGAACGTCCAGGCAGGAGAGCCACAAGCACTGTAAGGTAGGAAAAAGATCATTTGCCATTAGATTTTCTGACAACCCTTCGGGAAAAGGGCCCTCTGAGGGGTAGGAACAGGAGTTGGGGTGATGCCAGGGTTCTGGTGTGAGCTCTGGCACTCAGAAAAGAGGTGAGGTGTGGGGTATCAGCATCAAGTTGCTTTTCAAAGCCAGCAGACTGGGCGAAGTTGCCGGGCATGATGGGATTGAGGGTCAGTCCAAGGACTGGGCCTCTGGCACTCAGATGGCTAGATGGGGGGAGGGGTGGGGTCTGGAGACCTGGGAAGAGGGTGAGTGACCCAGGGATGGGGCCATGGAGGCCCCCAGGCAGAAGTGCCCAGGGATGCAAGTGCTTGGGGGTGCGGAGGTCAGCGTGGGCAGGGAGGCTCCGCTGACCTCCTGGATGCTGCTGGCCTGCTCTCCAGGTAAACACTCTGGCGGCCGAAGTGCTCTACACCGTCATCCAGGACTGGGCCCAGCTGGACACAGGGAGCACAGTGCTGGATGTGTGCTGTGGCACTGGCACCATCGGCCTGGCGCTGGCCCCGGTGAGCCCTCCTGCCCCGCCTGACAACCCCACCCATGTCGTCACCTGCCTCGTGACCCCCAGTGGCCCCCCCCCCACCTATTCCGGATCCTCTTTCACTCCCCAAATGCCTCCTGCCGTGGCCCTCGCTGAGGGGGTGGGGATGGGACAGGGCGCCACGACTGTCCTCTCCTGACTTCAGAGGGTGAAGAGAGTCGTGGGGATTGAGCTGTGCCAGGAGGCCGTGGAAGATGCCCGGGTGAACGCCCGAAACAATGGTGAGAGCCAGTGCTCCATACAGCGGGTGGGCGACAGATGCTCCTGCTGCATACCCCAGCACCGCCCCTGGGGCCCACCAGGTGGTTCTTAGGGCCCATGGTGGGGTGAGGGGCAGAGGGTACAGGAGGGCTCCGACTGTGTGCCCAGGACGCTGGAGCTGGGTAAGGGTGAGCAAGCTCCTTAGCCAGAAGGCTTTCCCGAGACACCTCTGGCCTGGGACTTCAAGATACCAGGCAGACCCTGTGGGGAGAGCGTGTCCTGGGTCCCCTGTGATAGGGCTATGGTTCCATGTCCAGAGTTGAGCAATGTGGAGTTCCACTGTGGGAGAGCCGAGGACCTGGTGCCCGCTTTGGTGAGCAGACTAGCCTCCCAGCAGCTCGTTGCTATCCTGGACCCACCCCGTGCTGGCCTGCGTAAGTGGCCTCCATCTGGGAGGTGTCATGGGGAAGGAGGGGGGGCAGGGATGTCTGGGTGGCACACCAGACTGCGCAGCCTCAGGCCTGATGCCCATCCCGTTTGAAACTCCTCAGATTCCAAAGTGATTCTGGCAGTCCGAAAAGCTGAGAACCTCAAGCGGCTCCTGTATGTCTCTTGCAACCCCCGGGCAGCCATGGGCAACTTTGTAGAGTGAGTGTGAGGTGGGGGGCCTGGGGTGGCCCCAGGACAGGGTGGACTGGGGACCTGGTGGACCCATGTGGCTGACCCTGACGTTCCTTTTCCACCACAGCCTCTGCAGGGCCCCATCTAACCGGGTGAAGGGCAGCCCCTTCCGGCCTGTTAAGGCTGTGGCTGTGGACCTGTTCCCGCAAACCCCGCATTGTGAGATGCTCCTCCTGTTTGAGAGGGTGGAGCACCCCAATGGCGCAGGGGCCCTGGCACCCCAGGACCCTCCAGCCCAGTCCCCACCAGAGCCCCCAGAGGATACCTTACAAGAAACCGGGGCTGCTGCCTCTTGCTAGGTCCCTGGAGGACTGGAAACTTGCCCTTTCAGAATGGGGCCATCTTCATCACCCGGGCAGCAGCCAGGGGGTTCCCCAAGTCCTTGCCTTGCCTCGCCTCAGGACGCTCAGGCAGCACCTAGAGGGCACAAGACTTGGCTGACCCACTCAAGGTCCATCTGTCCCTGTGACCCTAGGCTCCTGTAGCGTGTCCCCTACCACTCCCCGCCACACCTCCAGTTCTTTTTGGGTTAGCTGGGATATAGTGCTAGAATAAATAGTTGCTGAACTACAGCTGTTATTGTGATGAAATCATTAGCACACGGGGCTCCCTTCTGCCCCCCCACTGCAGGTGGGGGGGGGCAAGGTCAACGGGGCACCTTGAACAGCCTAAGTCTGAGCCTCCACCTCCCGCTAGCACACTGCCAGCCCCTCTGCACGGCTGCAAGTCACAGCAGTGTGCTGACAGCATCAGCTTTTATGCTTAACCCCAGGGGAGCAGAGATGGGGCTCTCCTGGCCCAGGGCCAGCTGTACATGTGGGGTAGAACACATGGTGAGGGGCCGTCTCCTGCAGGTAGGCCCGGTGGTCTGTCCCGTTCTCCCTGCGCCTCCTGAGGTGAGGTTCCATCCCCACCCTAGCCCTGAAGGGAAGCCACTGGAGCTGGGAGCCAGGATGGAACACTGCCCAAGCTACCGAAGGAGCGGTGTGACCAGGCAAAAAGGTCTCCGCCCCCGGGGGGGGGCGACTGAAGGGGGCGTTCTGGCCAGTTGAGGGTCCACAAGCCCCATAGCCTCACAGGGTTAGAAGAAAGAAACACCAGCCATTCCCTTTGGGGACAGTTTTGCTTTATGCGTTCAGTCAAGGCTCACCCTCACAGCCATAGTTCAGCCGCCGCCTGGAAGGTACGTGACAGCCAGTGGCCACGTGGAGGTGGCATCAGCACAGGCTCCCCCTGCCCTCCGCCCCCAGGGCATGGCTGAGCGCACACAACACTCACACCCACACGGACACAGGAAGGACACGGGGAGGCTGCAGCAAGGCTCGCAGCCTCTAGTTAACACGTGTGCACGAAGCTTTGGTTCACAATGGCGCATCTGGCTGTTCTGAGGGCCAACAGTCATAGTCAAATGATTATTCACAGCTGCAGACAGAAGGCAAGACAGAAGCAAGTGTCTAATTACAGCAACTTGATTTGAGGGTTTTTATAAAGGTCAACACAGAAGCTAACCTCAGTCACATAGGTGGTAAGGGAGAGATACACTGTGGGTGGCACACAAGACCAGCATTCTGGATTCCTGAAAACAAATGCCATCATTTGCGTGCTGGTGCTCACGGGGGATGTGATGGAGAACAGGCACGGCCGTGGACAATGCAGCCCAGCGGTGGGCCCCTGCAGCCGACCGTGTACCGTGAGCACATGGCACCCTGAACAGGCCCTAGGCACAGGAAGCGGATGGCCACCGCGACCTTGCACGTGGGGACAACCCAGGGCCCCAAGCATACCCACGTCCCCTGTGGCTCAGGGCAAGGACACACCTACCCCTGCACCTATCTGCAGGAGCCACTTGGAGAGCACTGCCTGCTGGTCAAAGGAACAGGCGGCCGTGAGGCCTGGCTGCGCAGGGCAGGTGCCTCTGAAATCCAGTGCAGCCATCGTCACAGGCAAGACCGCCGCCCTCCACATGCTTGTGCCAGCTCTGGAGAGGAGCGTCACTTTGTGACCACGGATGGACTACACGAACGGTCCTGGTTTCCTCTTCTAAAATCCTCGTGCTAAAAGGCTTCACTTGTTTATATCTGCTACGTGATTCCAAAATCTACCTTCTACTCTCACTGTAAAAGTTTCTTCCCAAATGCTAAAATATCATAAAAGCTTTAAAAATTGATGGGTGGACAGATGGACTTGACTGTGCAAAAATCTTTAGTAAAAAGTTGCCAGAGGCCAGTGAAGGTAAGGGGCCTCGGTGTCTAAGAAGGCATGATTTTAGGACATTAAGACTTACTCAGAAAAAATGGACCACACGCCAGCCCAGGGCCCGGACAACAAGCCAGGCGGAGACCAGCTGACTTCACACTCACACTGGCAACATGTTTCAAGGACTGAAAAGAATCACCTTGAGGGCTTGCCTGCAATTTCTGAAAAAGTTGATTCTAAAATTGTGTTTATTTTAAGCCAAAAAGGTCTGAAATACTCCTTCCTATTATAACCTTTTCAGAGAAAAAGGGAAAACACAAGAGGCAGGGGAGGGGGTGCCAGCGCACACCTTCTGACCAGACCTCTGCAGTGGGCTGCGGGAGCCTGGGGCACAGGGCACCACAGGACTCAGCCACCACGTTCTCAGTCTGTCACTTCTTGTCCGTGCATGTTACATACTGACACTCAGGAAAACCTTCATCAAACCAGTCTGCAGCAAGTCCCCAGAGGCAGAGGTCATCCACAGCTATTGCCAAGTTCTTGGTTCCCACCCATGTGGGCAAGCTGAGTCCATCCTTGAACACGTCCACTCAGACCTGTGGGCGGCCCCCAACGAAGAGCTGCGTGGCCCTGCTGTCCCTGTGCACCAGAGCCCCACCCCTCTGGCCCCGGCCTCAGATGCCTGGCCGCAGGGGAGGAACTCCGATCAGAGGCCCCGAGGCTGCAGAGTGAGCGGTGCGTGGTGTCCCTGGCAGCAGAGCTGGCAGTCCCCGCGCCTGCCCCTGCTGCCTCCCTCACACGTCCACAGTGCACAGGGGCTCGCCGCCAGGCTGGGCAGACGCCACAATAGACATCTTGGGCTTCTTCCGAGTCTCCTCCTGGAAGAACAACAAAGGTCAGGGATGCCAACGATGTGGGAACACATGGCCCAGCCCAACCTCCGGCAAGAGGCGCCCAAGGCGGGGGGGCGCGGGGGAGGCGGGAGAGAGGGGAACGGTGAGCTCAGCACACTGGTGCCAGGTAGCCTCTGGAGTAGGAGGGCACCAGCCCTGGGGGGCCTGAGGAGTGGGCCGGATAGGGGGCTGGCTGGGTCTGCCTGGATGCCATCTCAGAGTACTGCGTGCTGGTGCTTCCCTAGCAATCACAACACACCCAGAAGTGAAAGGCCAAGGAAGTTACAGCCACCAGGGACAAGCCACATGGGTGGGTCTCTCTCCCCGCTCCAACTTGAGGGCAGAAGTGAGGCATCTCCTGGGCCAGAAAAGCCAAATAAAACCTTCTCGGGGTTTTATACAGGCCCGGGCAAAGACCACAGCTGAAAAAGGTCCTAAAGCCTCGAAGCCCCTCAGGCGGGTAGCTTCAGGAAGCTTCACCAGGACCGAGCCTTACCCGGGTCAAATTGTCCTGTGAGCAATGCTCCTCTCTCACAGAAATGCCAAGGGCCTGAAGAAGAGGTCCATGATGGCGGTCTGTCACCCACATGACCCTGAGTAAGGGAGACCTCGCAGGTGCACTGTACCTGCCTTCAAACAGCTGGTACTGGGTGGAAACACCCAGAAGCCAGGCCCTTCACAGCTGTAGGCCAGGGCTGAGAGCTCTATAATATAACTAAAAAATGTAATTTGATGCAAGTGTCATGAATGCTGAAACACAAAGAAAAGGAGATCTACTCTGGAAGTTTTGAGGACTCACTGGGAAGAGGGAGCACTACACAGGCATCAGGAGCCAGGGATGGGTTCCTGCGGGCTGACTTTACCCCCACAGCTACCAGTTTGACCTTGACTCGACACCCCTCCCCTCCCTTGAGGACAAGGGGATGAGGGAGTAGAGGGGCCATGGCCTGTAGTGCTGGCCAAGCCTGCATGCTCACCCTCTCCTCGGCCAGCCTCTTCATCTCCTCCTGCAGCTTGCTCAGGATGTGCAGGTTTGGCTTGTTCTTCTTGGCATACTGCTGCAGCTCAATCACGCTCTTATCCGAGGTCTCCTGGGGGAGCACAGTGCCTCACTCTCAGGAATGCCCGGGACAGACCTCATCGACACAGTGTGGCCAGCAGCCAGAGCTGCGTGACCCTAGACCGGCTGCCCCACCCTCAACCCACACCCGGCAGGCTGACAAAGCCACAGAGAACGTAGACCAGTCCACGGCTGCCCAGCTCACTTTCTGACCATGCCACCCCCACTTCTGCCTCGGCCCTCAGCAGGAAGAAGCTATGGCGTCTTCCCTTCATAAGGCAAGGGCACCCAGGCAACCAACTGCCTCCACTCCTGCCATCGGTGCTGAGCACTCGCACTGCCCAGACCCTCAGAACGGAATGACCAGAGCACAGCCTCAGTCAGCAGAATGGCACGCTGCCAGATGGGACATACCCTGGCACTGGGGCCCAGCTGGGAGCCCATTAGCCCTAGACACAGGGCTCTCTACATATCTGCGTGCCCTATGACCTTCAGTGCAGGACCAAGCTGTCCTGAGGCCCTTCCTGGGTGAAGAGACCATCTCTGAGGACACCTGCAGTGCCTTATACCTGTCCTCCAAAAGATGCAACCTAGTGCTGTGCCTAGACCAGACCCTCACCCTCCAACCTTGGGAGGGTTTCCACTCATGGGCCAAAGCAGGCTTTCTCTCTCTCAATCTTAGTCCAAGATGCTGCACAAAAGTAAGGCATATAAAGGTGGAAGTCAGCCTCATCTGCACTGCATCTGAGTTATATCAGCAACTCACCTTGAGGTTCCTCAAAGCACCCTATGAGCCCAGTGTCACCTCCTTCACCCCATCTTGTCATGTCCCAAACGAGCGCCTCTACAGGGATGCCACAATGACCACCCCTCCCCTTACTGGGGTGCCAATAACCCAAACTATTTCTGGAAACATCAGGGGAAAAATTAAAAACCAAAAACACCTCCCAGTATTTCCTTCCACCTCACAGAGCACACAAACCTAAGGGTATTGATTTAAATCTCAACAACTCAGCAAAACAGCAGAAACTAACCAGATCACATACAAGGTAAACTAGTATTCATAGCCAGGAAAAGCTGCCCTGCATCTCTTACTCTCCCTCAAGCTCCTAGGGGTCCTCAAATTAATCCAAGGGCTTCCAGCCCCATGGGGCTCAGGGCAGGGGACAACAGGGCTCAGCTCAGAAGCTTCCTCTCCACTTGGGCTGCCAGCACCACCAGCTGCACCTCCTGCTGGGCAGGCCCTTCCCACACAGCCAGTGCCAGGCCCAGGCTTCTCAGGGAGGGAGACACAGCATGAATGACCTCCCATCCCCCAAGGTCACAGACGTGGCCAGCAGAGGGCCCAAGAGGCAGCACTGAACAAGAGCAGAGCTGCCCAACTCTGTCCCGTGACAGCAGGACCCCAAACACGTGCTCCATGGTGGGGGAAGAGGATGAGAAGCATGGAGGCTGCCCTAGGCCCAGGGGGACCCAGTTACCTGTTTGACCATCTTGCTGCTTTCGCGGCCATACATGCGAAGTAAAGACCCCCAGTTCTTGACATGTGGGTGCAGCAGCTGAAGGATTTTCTGAGAGGCTAACTGTTTTCCAACTCTCTTATTCTTACCTGTGAGGAAGACGAAATGTGGAGAGGGAGTCCCTAACATCCAGCCAACACGGCCAGCTCTCTGAAACAGGAGCACACCTGCCATGCCCCCACCCAGCTAGGGTATGTTCTACAAGAGGGGGTAGAGACATGTTCTAGCCCTGCACTGGGGACCAGGTCTCACAAAGCTGAGGCCAGGACCTACCCCACCCCACTTTACAGAAGAGCCCCCTCAGAGACTCAGGAAATCAGCACAGGCCCAAGGTATAGCTGACAAGGCCTCCCTCCCACCACACCCCACACTTCCAGAGACAAAGACAAGCAACAACGAGTGTCGGCAGGCACAGGGGAGGACAGACTCCGCCAGAAAGCCCAGAGGAGTTTCCAGGGGGCGCATGCACTTTGGGGGGGGTTTCTATGCAGAGGGAAGGCAGGGCCAAGGAGCAGAGTGGGTCTGGAGAACAGTGAGTGCCAGGAGACACCTATGGCAGAGCAAGGCGGGCCACACTTCCCAAAAACGGGGGGGGGGGGGGGGCGGTCAATGGCCCAGAGTCCCTCCTCCGCCCCCCTGCCTGCTCCAGAAGGTGGCTCCATGAGGACTGGTGTCTGCTGGATCACGGGGACACCTGGGTGTGCAAGTGGTTCTGTGATTTTCCCAGGGACAACTGGTATGTTACCTTCCAATTTACACAGCACCGGTTTTGTGTTTATAATAGTCATACAAGGTTTTCTTTTAAAATATTTAAAAGTTTTAAAAAGTGGTTACTCCAAGAACCAAATTCGGTAAAGAGCACAGGTGGTGCACACAGACACCGGAACACAGGGACACAGAGTATGGCAGGCCAGGGGCTCTGCTACCATTCCAGGACACCCCTCCTCCTGCCACAGGGACCACGGGTTGGATGGGGCACTGGTGGCAGGAGGGGAACACACGGTCTAACCCAAACGATCAGCCCAATCCCAGGAACCAGGAGGACAGGGATGGTGTGGGCAGGACTCCCATAGTCCCGCCTGCGGGTGACTGCCTTTCTGAGGTCGAGAGGAGATGCCAGTGGACACACTGCAGGCAGTCAGCACCCAAGGCAGGAGCTCGGGAAAGATGCCAGAGCAGTGGCCAGAGACCAAGCCACAGAAGCTCAGGGCTGCCAGGCCACAAAGCAGGGAGCCACCGCCCCAGCAGTCATGAGAAATTGTGACGGGGTGGCCAGAAGCAGGGGAGGCAGTCCTTACACCAGCCGCGCACTGTGTGTTTGCCGCACGCCATGACATATTCGCTCTTCTGGTTTTTACCAGGAACCACTTCAAACTTGATGGATGTGTCACCCATTCCATGGTTTCTTTAAGAAAAAACAGAGAAAACAGGTGACATCAGCTGAGAAGGGAGGAAACAGCAACTTCAGGAAAGCCCTTTAAAGGCTCTCTGAAGACAGTGCCAACTCTTTCCCCAAACCGCTTCTCAGCTGAGAAGGAGGGCAGTCTTTGCGTACCCCCCATCACGGGCTCTGACTGACCGCCAGGCACGAGGGGCTTCTGTGCAAGCACGGAACACTTGCAACAGCCCCACCTTTAACAGCACCTCTTAAGCCAGGATAAATGGCTAGTAAAGACACTGGGCACCAAAAGAGAAGCCCCCATGACCGCTCTCAGGAGGGGAAGCACCCGCCCTACCTTTTAAGGCACTCGTGGAGGATCTGATAGGGAGACAACAGTCCGGCCTTGCTGGTCAGCTCGTAGACCCGTGAGTCCTCGATACTGATGTGGTTAAAATACTACAAAACAAAGCAGCCACTCCTAAGTGCTGGACCGAGCCTGCTGGACGCGCGGAGCTGCTCCCCATGCTGTCTCCTTGCCCCAAAAGTTTCCTGTCCTCTTTACTGTCTCAAGGAGCATGTCACACCCCCACCTCACTGTCCAGCTGCCCCTCTGAGATGGGATGAGCAGTGCTGTGCTAAGTTGGAGAGAACATATTGCAACAGGGTGGTAGAGCCTCGTGCTGCCTGGGAGCCTTCGCTGAATCTAAGTCTGAACAGACAATTAGTCAGAAATCTAAAGACAGACAACCTTAGGAGAAAAATGTGAAGATCATCGTGAGACTATAGAAGAAAGAAGGTAAGTCAAGACAAAAGCAATGTACTCTAAAAAGGGCAAGCCTCCTGAAGGCTGCAAAGGGCCTGGCCTCGCTCCCATTTCAAACACAAAGTCATCTGTCCTGGCTCTGAAACCAATCACTATGAGAACCAGAGAACAGAACGACTAAGAAGAGTTAATGAGACACCACTTAACCCGTTTCTCAGGGGAAAAAAGGCAAGTTCTGCACAACAGAGGCAGGCAGCAGCCAGGAAGTGGCTCTGACTCCAACCAGGCTTGGGCCTCTGCTGAGCCACCCCCAGTGAAAGGAGGCCATGGCCTACCCATTCAGCACAGCCCACCTCCATAACAAGGTACCACAAAAAGGGTGGCTTATTTTCTCACATTTCTGGAGGCCAAAAGTCCAAAAGCAAGGAGTCAGCAGGCCACATTCCCTTTGAAACCTCTCAGGAAGATCATTCCTTGGCTTTTCCAGGTTCTGACAGCCCCAAGCTTTCCTTGGCTTGTGGCAGCGTCACTCCCATCTCCACATGGCCCCCTCTCCATCTCCCTGCCTCTTCTTTAAGAACATAACACTGCTGCTGTGGGGACGGAGGCAGGGGTTCCTCTCCCTCCACCAGCGGACTCACTTTTACTGAGTCAAAAAAAGCAAGGTACTATTTCTGAAGAGGATTCCTGATTCTGGTGAGCTGAAAATCTCCCTGCTCTCATTTGGCTATTGTCTTCCAACAGGTCCCCACAGGATACCTCCACTTACAAGTGCCCATATCAGCGTGGATCAGTTTCCAAGGAAAGTTATTCACCAAGATGTTAAGCCCTGGACCCATCCTCAATGGCTGGCCAGGTAGCCAAACCATCAGCGGAGGCTGGCTCTCTCATTCAACCTATGAGGACCAGTCTGTAACCGGCAGCCAGCACCTGGGCTATGGACCAGGCTGAGTAGGTGGAAAACAACCTGTGTGCCCAGGATCCTCCCTGCAAGAGCCGAGGCGCACACACACAGCTGGAGAACACATACTCAGAAGCCCAAAGACATCCAACAGCCGCAGGCAAAGGCCGGCACCACAGTTACCTGCACCAAGGGCCACAGCCACATGTGGCTCATGGTTAACCTATGAGGGGCATATAGGAACTACAGCACAAAGGGCAGAAGTGACCCACTGACAACAATATGCAAGAAGCCTGGAGAATCAGTGCCCAACAGACATTGAAGGACCATGAGGGAGCACCACAGACAGCCCAGCACCCATAAATTCAACAATTTAGAGAAAATGGACCAATTCCTTAAAAAATGCAAACTACCCAAACTGCCCTTTTCAAGAAGCTGATACAACTTTCCCGCAGAGAAAACTACACATGCAGATGGCTTCATTGGTGACAACTGCCAAACATTTAAGAGAGAAAAAAAAAAAAACACCACCAATTCTAGAGAATCTTTCAAAAAACCTTAAGAGGAGGAACAACTGCCAATTCATTTTATGATGTTAGTAGTATTCTGTTATTAACACCAAAGAGAAAACTACAAACTAATATCCCTCATGAATACAGGTATAAAAATCCTAAACAGAGTATTAGCAATTCGCAACCAGTAACACATAAAAACAAATCTATGCCGTGCCCAAGTAGGACTTATCCCAGGGATGCAGTTTTTAAAAAATAAATCAATCAACCAAATTCACTCTATCAACAAATTAAAGAGGAAAAGGCCTATCAACAGATACAGGAAGGGCATTTGACAAACTGCCAACACCCTTTCATGATAAAAACACTCAACAAACCAAGAATAGAAGAACCCTTCCTCAACCTGATAGAGGGCACCAACAAAAAACGGACAGCTAACATCACACTCAGTGGTCAGAGGCTGGATCCTTCCCGCCTAAGATCAGGAACAAGACTAGGATGTCCACTCTCCCCACTGCTACTCAACATGTAATGGAGCTTCTAGCCAGAACACCAAGCCAAGAAAAAGAAATAAAAGGCATCTAGATTGGAAGGAAGAAATCCAACCACCTTTAATCTGAGTCAACCTAGTCTGTACACAGGAATTCCAAAGAAATCTACAGAAAAACTATTAGAACAAGTAACACAGTTTGCAAAGCTGCAAGACACACAGTCAACATACAGACAGTAAATTCCATCTCTCTACACTAGCAATCCACAGTCAGGACTGAAACTAAAGTGCTACTCACAACAGCTCCAAAACATGTGTGAAATACTTATGTCTAAATCTAAGAAAATGAGTGCAGGATCTGCACACTGGAGATGACCAAGCTACAATAAAAGACATGAACGAAGACCTCAATAAATGGGGAGACACACTGGGGTTGTGAACCGGAAGACTCAATACCGTTAGGAAGTACATTCTCCCCAAATTCATCTACAGATGTAACACAATTCCAATCAGAATCTCAACAGAACTTTCCATACTGACATACTGTTTCTTTATGGAAGGGCAAAGGAGCATGGTATGGAAGTACTTTTGAAAAAGAACAAAGTTGGAGGGTTCACACTATCTGATTTCAAGAATTCATGTCATTTGGGTGCCTGGGTGGTGCAGTCGGTTAAGCATCCGACTCTTGGTCTCAGCTCAGGTCGGGATCTCAGGGTTATGAGATCGAGTCCTGCGTTGGGCTCTGCACTCAGTGGCGGAATCTGCTTGGGATTCTCTCACTCTCCCTCTGCCCCTGCCCCCGCCACAATCGTGCTCTCTCTCTCAAATAAATAAACCTTAAAAAAAGAAAAAAAAAAAAAAAAAGGAATTCATGTCATCAAAAAGGTGTGGCACTGGTGAAGGGACAGACACACAGACCCAAGGAGACAGAACCAAATGTAGAGACAGACCCACACATACATGCTGCTCCCCACAGATGTGCAAAGGTATCCAGTTGAACACACACCTACCGTACAGCCCAGCAAGGCCATCTTGGGTGCTTATTTATCTACGCTCACATGGAAACCTGGACAGCCTCATAGCAACCAAGTGCTAATCACCCAAAACTGGCAATGTGCTCAACACCCCTCAATCAAGAAGGAAGAACACACCCAGCACTGCCCTGTAGTGGGCACGCTCAGCAGCAAAAATGACCCAACCATCGACACAGGCACCAACAGAGATGAATCCTACCTGCATCACTGAGTTGGAGCCTGGTTCGGGGTACCTACCCTGTGACTCCACTGATAAGACATTCGGGAACTGGCTAACCTAGGGAGACAGCTCAGTGCCTAGCAGGGTGAAAAGAGAGAATTCTGATGACAAAAGGACAGTTCAAGAGAACTGGGAGGGGGAGATTTGAAAATGTTTTTGATTGTGCTGTGGGTTACATGACAAAACTATATGCATGGTTCAAAACACAAAAGTGTACCAAAAAGTGCATTTAACTCTGTATAAATTAAAAAGTAAATTGGGGGACGGGTGCCTGGGTGGCTCAGTTGGTTAAGCAACTGCCTTCGGCTCAGGTCATCATCCTGGAGTCCCAGGATCGAGTCCCGCATCAGGCTCCCTGCTCGGCGGGGAGTCTGCTTCTCCCTCTGACCCTCCCCCCTCTCATGTGCTCTCTCTCATTCTCTCTCTCAAATAAATAAATAAAATCTTTAAAAAAAAAAAAAAAGTAAATTGGGGAGAAAAAAAAAACCAAAAAGGCAAAAACAACGGGTCACTAATACCTAAATTCTAGAACAACCATGAACCAACCAGAACCCACAGGTATTTTTTTTTTTTTTTAAGATTTTGTTTATTTATTTGACAAAGAGAGAGACACAGCGAGAGAGGGAACACAAGCAGGGGGAGTGGGAGAGGGAGAAGCAGGCTTCCCGCAGAGCGGGGAGCCCGATGCGGGGCTCGATCCCGGGACACTGGGATCATGACCCGAGCCGAAGGCAGATGCTTAACAACTGAGCCACCCAGGCGCCACCATCCCACAGGTATCTAAGAAGCAATAAGATATTGAGAAGAAATCACCCCAGGTCTTGTGAATGGGCATGGTGCCAGTTCTGGTCATCCGTGTTTGCCTTTTTAATCAACATCAAACACACCCTGCCCCAAGCCTCTACTTCCATGGCAGCTCTCAAACCCTGGATTTCTATATCCACGCCACCATTGCATGTGGACTTTGTGCCCCTGTACCACAAGGACAGCAGGGCACAGCGAGAGCTCCCAAAGAACCAGGGCCCACTCAGCCCACCTTGGCATCCTGCTGTCCGTCCCCCGGGAGTCCACACAAGAAGGGAATGCCCCCACAGCCTGAGCTCTGGCACCACACCTCCAGAGAGGCACCATGGGAAAGAGGGGCCACCACCTATCGAGCTACTCACAAGGATGTGACAGAAACACTGTCACAATTTTTTAGGAGCAAGACAGCAAAATCAGTCAGGATTGAGCTGCTCTAACACATCCAACCTGACAGAGAAGCTACTCTCTTCTCTGACAAATTTTAAAACAAGGGAAAAATACATGGGGCACCTGGGTGGCTCAGTCGTTAAGCGTCTGCCTTTGGCTCAGGTCATGGTCCCAGGGTCCTGGGATCGAGCCACGCATCGGGCTCCCTGCTCAGCGGGAAGCCTGCTTCTCCCTCTCCCACTCCCCCTGCTGTGTTCCCTCTCTCACTGTGTCTCTGTCAAATAAATAAATAAAATCTGTAAAAATAAATAAATTAATAAATAAATAAAACAAGAGAAAAATACAATGTGTATGTGTGCACACACCTATACAATTAAATTCTAAGTGTGAAAAACCCTCTCCAGAGAATGATATTTTTCGCCATCGGACACATATTTGGTCCTTGTATCCAGTTCCTGGCATGGAGCTCCTAAAACCCTTAGAATTTCCTGAGCAATAGGTGTATCTTTTGTTATTCAAACGAGCCCCTCTGGACCTCACCTGAGTTTATGCTAATGAGGAGACTGGAGGGGGGGAGGGGTTGGGGTTGGTGGGGACCCTAGACAGTTTCATGATGGGAGCTTCATGATGGGGCTGGTCACCAGAAAGAGCAAACACAATTAAGGACCTGTTCATCTGGCTGTCCATCTGTATCCTTTATAATAAACCAGTAAACATAAGGTGTTTCCCTGAGTTCTGAGAGTAGATTCTAAGAAAGTTCTAATTCAAGCAAATTAATGAAACTGAGGGAAGTCATGGGAACCCCTGATTCTGTCCTTGGCTGGGCAATGTGGGTGGCCTGGGCACCCCATTTGTGGCTGGAGTGGGAAGTGTGGGCAGTCTTTTGGGATTGAAGCAACTCCATGTAGACAGTGTGAGAACTGAGCAGAGTTGTAGACACCTCGCTGACGTCAGAGAATTGGAGCAGTGACATGGAAAAGCCCCTTGTGTGTACAAGGGAACTTTTACCTGGGATTTCCAAGCTGCCCATGTGGCATCCTCCACCTGAGGAAACCTCCTCTTTCTCAGCCTACTTTCTGATGTCATTTCTAGAAAGATCCCTCACTTTCCAGACGAGCCCCAGAATACATGGCCAGAACCTGAATCTTACTACTATTCAGCACAACCTGAGGCACAAATCCCTGAAACCCACAGCCCCTGTCCTGGCAGATGCCTCAGGCAAATGCAAATGCCTCACTAGAGGCGCTGACGGGAAAGGTTCCAAGGAAAAGGCTGCAGCCACAATGACCTTGGAGACTGAGGGCAGGAGGAAAGGTGGAGGACGAAACAACAGAGCACAAAGACTGCCAGCTGGTCATCATTAAACCATGCACCTCCAACAGAGAAGAGGTAACCACTGGCCTTTGATCACCAAGTGTACCCTGATAACAAAGTGTGAGGCAGTGACAAGGCTGATGGTAAAGTCTAGAGAGAGACTGCAGCCCTCCAGGTGCACATCCCACTGCACGGCCACATACGAGGAGGCCGCAACGCAGGTAGTAGGACTGCGAACGGCAGCTGGGACAGAGCAGGGAACTGGAGCGACAGGCCACTGTGCAACACACATAACCTGCCAACGCTGGAGGAGCCATGGAACACACCCTAGGTCCCTGTGCTGGCCAGAATGAAACTGGGTGGTCCCTGCTTAGGGAACTACAATGGTGCTAAACACGAGGGAACTAAAGCCAGAGCAAACACAGAGACTTTCAGATTTAAAAACTGTAATGAGCTGCTTATTCATTCAACCACCAACCAAGGAAGATGCTGGTATCTTAGAGGCCACAACACTAAAGAGAGACTGTCTTGGATGTTATCTTGAAACCAGGCATTCCTAACGCTTGTTCTACTAACCCTGGAGAATTTTCCATTATCTCAACATGTCAAAATATTTTCAAGTCAACTGTAATTTACTGAGTTACTTTAAACTTTACCATAATAATAGCCACAGGCAAGGGGTGTGTGTGTCCTGCAAGATACCCCATCCCACCCCCCCCCCCCCCCCCCCCCCCCCCCCCCCCGCCACCAGTGGCCAACAGCAGAGCCTGCTCAGATAAGCTGCTGTGACAAAGCAAAGTTCCCATCCTCCAAAAAGGCTGCAGAATAGTCTAGGAAAGTCACTGTCATGGGTTGAAATATGTCCCCCCACAAATTCATATGTTGAAATCCTAACTCCCAGTATGCCATTATGTGACCTTTTTTGCAGACAGGGTCCTTACAGAGGTAATCAAGTGAAAATGAAGTCATTAGGGTGGGCCCTAAACCCAACATGACTACTGTCATTATAAAGAGGAAATTTGGAAATAAACACACAGACAGGGAGAAAGCCTGTTATCAGTTATCTTCAACAGCTATCTCCAAATGAAGGAAAGAGGGCTCAAAGAGATCCTTCCCTCCCAGCTCCCAGAGGGAACCAACCCTGCTGACACTTTGATTTTAGAGGTCTAGACTCCAGAATTGTGAGGCAAAAAATTTCTGTTGTTTAAATCACCCAGGCTGTGGTATGTTGTTATGTCAGTCCTAGCAAACTAACAAAGTCACTAAACAGACAGCAACAAAAACAGCAAGAACAACAAATCTTGGGAAGGGGAGGTAATCTGACATCCAGAGTTGCCACATTACTTGAAGTGTCCAGGTTTCGACAAAAGAAATTATGAGATATGAAATGAAACAAAGGTATATGCCCTACAAGATGGGAGAAAGCAATCAATACAAACCATCCCTGAGGAAACTGGACTTACTAAAGACTTTAAATCAGCTATTAATAAATATGCTCAAAAAACTAAAAAAAAAACAAACACCATGTCTAAAGAATTAAAAGAAAGCACAAGAACAATATCTCACCAAACAGAATTTCAATAAAGACATAGAAATTATAAAAAAATTCACTAGAGGGGTTCAAAAGCCGATTCGGTCAGAAGAAAGATCAGCAAACTTAAGACAGGCAAATCAAAGGGCAGGCAAATCAAAGGGGTGCCTGGGTGGCTCGATCGGTTGAGCTTCTGACTCTTGATCTCAGGGTCCTGAGTTCAAGCCCCGCACTGGTTGGGTTAATATCCAGTCTGAGGAACATTTAAAAAAAAAAAAGAGGAAAAAGACTAGTGACTATGAGGTCTGTGTGTCTCTGAGACCTGTGGGATAGTGTGGGAGTATACCAGCTTACATATAATGGGAGTCCCAGAAAGGAGAAATAAAAGGGCAAAAAAAAATATGTGAGGAAATAAAGGCTGAAACTTCCCAAGGATGAAAAACATTACATATTCAAGAAGTTCAACAAATTCCAAAATAATAAGCTAAAGAAATCTATACCTAGACATACCTGTCAAAGACCAAAGAGAAAACCTTGAAAACAGTAAGAGAAACAACTCATCAATAATGTGACTCAGTAAGATGAACAGCTGGCTTCTCATTCCTTGTAGAGGCCAGAAGGCAGTAGGATGACATATTCCCACTATGAAGAAAAAGAACGTCAACCAAGAATTCTATAACCAGCAAAACAATGCTTCAAAAAAGGAAATCAGGGGCGCCTGGGTGGCTCAGTTGGTAAGCGACTCTGCATTGGGCTCCCTGCTCTGCGGGGAGCCTGCTTCTCCCTCTCCCACTCCCCCTGCTTGTGTTTTCCTCTCTCGCTGTGTCTCTCTCTGTCAAATAAATAAAAATCTTTAAAAAAAAACAAAAAAGGGAATCATTAAGACATTCTCAGATCAACAAAACCTGAGAATCCACTGCTAGCAGAACTGCCCTCCCAGAAATACTAAGAGCCTTCCAGCTGAAATAAAAGGAACACTACAGACTGTTAACAAACTGAGGGCACTACAGAAGGTAAAGATAACTACAGTAAATAAAAGACAATATAAACACATACTATTTCTCTTTATTTCTACCTGAATTAAAAGACAACTACATAAAGCAATAATTATAAATCCATGTTTATGGACACACAATATACAGAGATGTCATTTTTGACAGTGAAAGCATAAAAGTGGGGGTAAATAGAACTATATAGGAGCAAAGTTTTGTATATGATTGAAGTAAGCTGGCAGTCCAAGCTAGACTGTTTTTAGTTTAGATGTGACTGAAATTCCCTAGGACAACCACTGAGAAAATAACTAAAGTATCTAAGACAAAGAAGACAGTAATGGAGGAACTGAGGAATAGAAAGACATAAAACAGAAAGCAAACAGTGCTGTGGCATACATCAATTCTACCTTATCAGTAATTACATTTCAATGGACTAAGCACCCCCCCCCCAACCAGCTGAAAAACAAAACAAAACAAGTCAATAAACTGAAATTAAAACGGGTGCCTGGCTGGCTCAGTCAGTGGAGCATACGACTCTTGATCTCAGGATTGTGAGTTCGAGCCCCACGTTGGGTGCAGAGATTATGTAAAAATGAAATCTTTAGGGGCGCCTGGGTGGCTCAGTTAAGCATCCCACTCTTTGTTTTGTCTCAGGTCATGGTCTCATGGGTGCTGGGATTGAGCAGGGCAGCTCCACGCTCAGTGAGAAGTCTGCATGGGGATTCTCTCCCTCTGCCCCTCCCCCCACTCTCATTCACACTCTCTCAAATAAATTAATTCTTTAAAAATAAAATGAAATCTTCCCCAAAAATTGCCTAAGCCCTTGGATCAAAAGGCAGAGACAGAAGGATAAAACAAAACCCAATTATATGCTGTCTATAAAAGACATGATTTAGATTCAAAGTCACAAATAGGCTAAAAGTAAAAAGAAGGAAACACATATCACACAAAGAGTAAGTAAGAGAGTAGGAGTGACTATATCAGATAAAACTGACTCTAAGACAAAAACTGTTATTAGAAATAAAGGATATTTAATAATGACAAAGGGCCCATCCATCAAGATGACATTAATATTATAAACATTAAAACAGAACTGACTTCTAGTTTCAACACTTGACACCAAATGAGTGGGTTTCCACACCAAGCAGTTCTAACGCTAAATGCCAGGAGTTGGAGCAGACTCCACAGGTTAAGGGCTCAGTCCCACAAGACTGTTGCCATCACTTGACCTCAAGTCCAGGTTGTCACCTGTGCTCTGACTGAGCAGCTGTATAATACCGGTTCCCAACCCTTCCTCAGCTTCAGTAATTTTCCAGAACAGCTCACAGAGCTCAGGACAACAGTTTACTTAATAAAGAACTGGTTTATTACAAAAGGATATAACTCAGGAACAACCAGATTGAAAAGATAAATAAAGTATAAAGGGGTACAGAGCTTCCATGCCTTCTCTGAGCATGCCATCTTTTTTAGCACCTCAATGTGTTCATCAACCCAGATGCTCTCTGAACCCCTTCAGTTTTGTTTTTTTTTATGAAGGCTTCACTACACAGGCATAACTGATTACATCACTGGCCATTAGCGATTAGCTCAACTTCCACTGCCTCCTAAACAAACACACACACACACACACAACACATGGGAAAGGGGGGGCTGAAAGTTCTAACCCTCTAATTATATGGTAGATTCCACAGGCAACCAGCTCCCATTCAAAGGGATGGTCCAAAAGTCACTTTATTAACATAAACCCAGGTGTGGTTGAACGGGATGTGTTGGGGGAATCTAGCTGGCTCAGTTGGTGGAACATGCCAACTCATGATCTTGGGGTCTTGAGTCTGAGCCCCACGTTGGGTATAGAGATTACTTAACTAAATAAAATATAAAAAAAGAAAGAAAGGGGTGTGTTAAAAATAAGAAAAGACATTCCATTCACCTTTATCCACCTGCAGCTTTTTAAAGAACTGGGGACAAAAAACAAACATTAATATATTGTAGAAGCTCTGCACCAGGAACCAAGAACAAACACCAAACATATACCTCTTATTATTATCACAATACCACAAACATGTATGTATCTAACAACAGCCCCAAAATACGTGAAGCAAAAATGGACAGAACTGAAGGGAGAAATAATTCAAGAATAACAGTTGGAGACTCCAATACCCACTCTCAATAACAGAAGGCAGGGCACCTGGGTGTCTCAGTCGGTTGGGCATCTGACTCTTGATTTCGGCTCAGGTTGAGACCTCAGGGTTGTGAGATTGAGCCCCGAGTCGGACTCGGACTCCGTGCTGGGCATGGAGCTTGCTTGGGATTCTGTCTCCCTCTGCCCCTCCCCCACCACGGGCGCGCACACGCCCACTCTCACTCTCTCTCTCTCAAGGAAAAAAAAAAAAAACAGAAGAACAAGGCAGAAGACCAACAAAGATATAGAACAAACACCATAACCCAACTGGACCTAACCCGACACCTGCTTCACCCAGTAACAGCAGGAAGTGCACTCGCCTCATGCACACAGGTAACATTCTCCAGGGCAGACTGTATGCTAGGTCCTAAGACAAGCCGCAATGAACTTAAAAGGACTGACTGAAATCATACAAACTATGTTTTCGAACCACACTGGAATTAAATTAAAGATCAACAACTAAAGGAAATTTGGGAAATTCACAAATATATGAAAAGTAAATATTCCTAAAATCACCTATCATTCAAGGAAGAAATCCCAAGGGAAATTAGAAAAATACTGAGATGAATGAAAACAGAAACACAACACACTAAAGCTTATGGGCTGCAGTTAAAGTAGTACACAGAAAAAAAGTTATAGCCATAAATTCCAGTATTTAAAAAGAACACCTCAAATCAATACCCTAACCTGAAAACACTAGAAAAGAACAAACTAAACCTAAGACTGGCCAAATAAAGTATTGAAATAAAGGCTAGAGCAGAAATAAATGAAATAGGAAATAAAAAAGCCAATAGGAAAAAACAAACAAAACCAGAAGCTGGATCGTTGAAAGATCAATGACAGTGACAAACTTAGACTGACCAAGAGAAAAAGAGAGGGAAACTACTAAAATCAGGAGTGAATGCAGGATCAGCACCACAACCTTACCAAATAAAGCGGGTCATGAGGGCACACTATGAAAGATGTATGCCAATGAATGAGATAACCTAGAGCAAACGGAAAAATTCCTATAAAGATACAAAGTCCCCAGACCAGCTCAAAATGGAGGAGGAAATCTGAAGAGAAGTACACGTGAAAATTAAATAACGTAATTAAATAATGTCAAAGTCCAGTCTAAACTCAGATGGTTTCACTGTGAATTCTACCAAATGTTTAAAAATTAATACTAACCTTTCACAAACTATTCCACACAAGAGAAAAGAACATTTTCACCTCATTCTGTAAAGACAGTATCCCCCCAACACCACACATTACAAGAAAACTACAGACCAGTATCCCTTATAAATATAGCTGCAGAAGTCCTTAACAAAATACCAGCACACTAAATCCAGCAACACATAAAACTTATGTATACCAAAACCAAGTGGAATTTGTCCCAGAATCCAAGATTGATTTAATATTCAAAAGCCCACGCAATATACCACTAATATGAATAAAGTAAAAGACAAAAACCACACAATCATCTCAATAGAAGAAGGAAAAACATCTGACAACATCCAACATCCATTCCTGAAAAAAACTCTTAGCAAAACAGAAGGAAACTTCCTCAATCGGATAAAACTCACAGCTAACACAGCATGGTTTAAAAAGAAGCCAGTCAATAAAGGACCACATGTCATATGATTTCACTGATATGAAGTGTCCGGAGCTAGCAAATCCATCAAGACAGAAAGGAGATTAGTGGTTGCCAGGGATTGAGGGGCTGGGGGACACGGAGAATTAGGAGTGACTGCTAATGGGTACGGGGTTTCCTTTTAGAAAGATGAAAATATTCTAAGATTAGACCATTGTGATGAAGGCACAACTCAATATACAAAAATCCACTCAACAGTATGGTTTAAAGGAGCAAAATATATGGTAGATATAGATCAATAGAGCAGTTATAAAAAAGAAAGCCTTCTTCAGAGTTTGAAAAGCCCTCACTACAAATAACCATAGAATCCTATCTACCCAGAGGCGCCTGGGTGGCTCAGTTGTTAAGCGTCTGCCTTCGGCTCAGGTCATGATCCCAGGGTCCTGGGATCGAATCCCACATCAGGCTCCCTCCTCCGCGGGAAGCCTGCTTCTCCCTCTCCCACTCCCCCTGCTTGTGTTCCTGCTCTCTGTCAAATAAATAAATAAAATCTTTAAAAAAAAAAACAAATCTACCCAAAAAGGTTTACAAGTAGTTTTAAACAGTTCTTAATACAAAGAACAACATAACTTACAGACCCTGTCTCAAAGATTCCCACCATGGATCTACAGTCAGGGGAGAGCTGACTGTGCACATTCTTTGCCACCCATTACAAGACACAGGGGGCAAAAATCTCAGAAAAAAATGACATTTCCCCGCCTTGCTTGCACAAAGACAAACACGTTTCCCTTTATGAAATATGAACAAACAAAAATCACCTGGAGCTTGGATGATTTAAATCCACACCTGCACTAGCCTGGGGGGTGGCGCAGACACTGCCTTGGAGGCACAGTTCTAGACAGAGCAGGATTATGACACTCACCTCAAGCTCTTCACTGTCTTTGGGCTTCTCCTCAGAGGTCTGCTTGACAAAGTCAGGGATAAGGATCTCCAGCGTAGCTCGGGCTACGAAAAGAAAAACCCCAAGGGTGAGGGCTTGGACCCAGCTTGCTTCCTGACTCCAGAGCAAGCTGCACGCTGGCTCCTGCGCAGGACCAAGGTTCCCATGGCTCAGAGGGAAGCAAGGGCCCTGGGGAACAGCACTGCTTCCGAGGCAGGGAGAGTAGAGGATGGAGGAGCACATCCTGAGCAAAGGACACAGTGGGGCAAGTGTTAGGCTGTGGGCAGCCTCCTAAGCCACAAAAGCGGCATGTACTCTTGCCCTGAGGTACTTGTAGCAGGCAAGGCAGGCGAGATCTGTTTCAAAGAAATCACGGTGGTGGCGTGCAGGCGAATGGCTCAGCAGGACCCAGGCCAAGTAGTGAGGCCTGAGGACTAAGCAGGCTGCTGTTGAGTGTGGGAGGGAAAAGCAGCGAGACTGGACGGATACTCTTGAGAAAGCGTCTGCAGGACGGAGGAGAGGGATGGCTCAATGCTGAGCACAGATTTCTGAATGAGCAGGGCTGCCATTCACCACTGGGGTGGGGAAGTGAGGAGTGCTGGGGAATGGGGAGGGGTAACAATCTGACCCTACAGAGTCGTAGGTGCTAGCAAGTGAGATATCTAGAGAGCAGCTGGGATCTGGGCAGAGGAAGTGGATCCTCACACGTGAGGAGAGCAGAGCCCTACTGCCAGGACGCTTCCACCCCCACAATGGACCCTACTCTGAACTATTTGCCCCATGACCTTGGTAGCACTAGTTTGCTGAGCTGAAAAAGCCTTTTGGCACAATCTCTCTAAAATGGACAGCAGGCCTTCCTGGAGAAGGGGTGTAGTGCATGATCCCAGCACAGCCTCACAGAAGGAAGGACAGAAAGTAACATATCCTCTCAATCATCCTCAGCATATACCACAAAAGAAAGCAACTCCAAGGTAAACTCAGAGTCACATGAACAAAAGCACTTTCACCACCCAAGACCTGGTAAGAATGTGATGAAACTGACATACTTCATGCCTGTACAGGGCAGAGTGCTTTGGAAGACACTACAGCAGAGGTAGAAACCTTAAGAATAGAACTGTGGGGGGCACCTGGGTGGCTCAGTTGGTTGGGCGTCTGCCTTCGGCTCAGGTCATGATCTCCGAGTCCTGGGATCGAGCCCCACATCAGGCTCCCTGCTCAACGGAGAGTCTGCTTCTCCCTCTGCCCCTCCCCCCAGCTCATGCTTTCTCTCTCTCAAATAAATAAAATCTTAAAAAATATATAAAAAGAATAGAACTATGGGCACCAGGCCTGAGGTGCACCCGCAACACCCACCCTAAAATGTGCTTCACTTCCAATAAGAGGCCAAGTAACCCTGATGGTGAGGCAGAATGGCTTCCCTTTTAACTGGAAAACATAGGCCCTTCCCAGGGATCTGACAGGCTACATTCAGTGAGTGGCAGTCCCAAATCTAGAGATTGAAGGACTCAGGAATTCATCCTCTCACATGTCAAAACCACTCAAGAATGCCAACAGTGTGAAAATCCACCTCGGGTGCCTGGGTGGCTCAGATGGTTAAGCGTCTGCCTTCGGCTCAGGTCATGATCCCAGGGTCCTGGGATCGAGTCCTGCATCCGGCTCCCTGCACCATGGGGAAGCATGCTTCTCCCTCTCCCACTCCCCCTGCTTGTGTTCCCTCTCTCGCTAGGTCTCTGTCAAATAAATAAATAAAATCTTTAAAAAAAAAAAAGAAAAGAAAATCCACCTCTTTGTCATCTAGCATGCCCACGTTTTGCACGGTTTACGAACAACCCCACTCTAGAATGTGTGCTCACCACGGCCCAGTGAGCTCTGTGAGCAGTGGGGACAAGGGCGGGAGATTCTGGCCCAGCTGCCACAGAGCAGAGAAGGTTTGAATTTTCTAGTTTTATTTCTCATATTTTACTTCCTCTATTTGAGTCTTTTCCAATGAGCACATACTTTTAAAAAACCAAGTTAGAGGATTACATAAATCAAATGGATTTGCCCCACCCCCAGCCCTCCCTAGCCAAGGGGAGGGGCAGACACTGTGGGCAGCATGGGTCTCTGACACCCAACCAGGCACATTACCAGCTTTATTCTTCGCAAGTTTTTTGCTGCTTGCAGTTCCAGATCCATAGGTCACACCATCAATGGTCACCGAGGCACCAAAAGGCTCACTTGGGTTCTCTTAAAATTAAAATCACGGTTTTAAAAATACTTGCCAAGACAATAAAAGCGCGCACGCACGCACACATACAATCTGCTAGCACCAACAGACAAGGCGGGTCAGGGCTACTGCTGAAAGGCAGAGACGGGGGCTCCCTGAGGCATGGAGATAGGGCCAAGGATTGGTCAGCAGGCAGAGAGCATGCCAGGAAAACTGGGAAACAGGGGACCATAGGTTCGTAAGCTGGAGGGGAAACAGGAGGCCAGAGGCCAAGCCACCAGGGACAGGGATCAATGTCTGTGAAGGATGGACAGAGGACTGTGAACAGCAGAGATGCTGAAGCCAAGGGAACAACATTAAAACAATGAGTGACTCCTGGGTTCAGGGTTCTACAGGGAAGACAAACTAGTTTTCACAAAGGTGTGATGTGGATGGTGACAGGAGAAGGGCTGGTGGGAAGTGCAGGCCGGAGGCCCCTTCATCCACCTCGGGGCAGGTGGAGACAGTGGGGGGCCTTCCTCAGAGCAAGGGATGAGAAGAAGGTGGGAGTGGGGGGAGTGTGGATAAAGAAAGGGGGAAGCAGGGGCATTTGTCCTCAGAAGGGACACACAGCTGTAAACACAACCCGCCCACCTGCAGCACGCTTCTCCCCGCCCTGCCCTTTCACTTCTATCCCAGCAGAGTGGGGTTAATGATCAGTTCCCGCCTCCCCAGCCGTGACCCCAGAGAGGTGTAGGATTCTTCAGGGCCAAGATGAGGGAAGTCAAACTTACCACATTCAAAGAAATTATAAACGGGGCGGACCTTGAGGACGCGCTGCATGTACTCGTGCAGGATACAGACCTCGGACTTCCCGTTGGGGTTAATGACAAACTCTGTGACAAGAAGGCCTATCTCAGCAACAGCGTGAGGACCTGCCGCAAGCTAGCACTCGGGACCTGGCACCATCCAAGTTAGCGACTCACTGAATTAGGGGCTCACCACCGTGAACGTAGTGCACCTCTGCATTCGTAGGGTAAACATAAGCTTTGAAGTAAATGCAACTCGCACACAAAGCATATGTTCTAAGACCATCAAGTGAAAAACAACAGGATAACCAATCTGCCCAAGATAAAATTTACGTGCCCCAACTCACCTTTCTTTGTGGGTGCATCCTGCACAGACAGAGTGATGAGCTTCTGATTGGCCGGCAGGATGGGCCTCTCGGACTCGGCCTGTTTCCGTTTCATTTCTCGGTTAAACTGTCGCCGCTCGGCCCAAGTCCTGAATTTCTTCACAGTGACTTGCTCAAAGTCAAAACGCTTTTCCAGGTAGTTCCGAAATTCCTCAAGATCTGTGTGGATTTACCAGAGAACAAAACTGCTAACTTCCAACCTAAGAGTCATGTTCCCTCTGTCCAGTGAGTAGGATGGTGACGGGCTGCCCATCAAACAGGCCCCGCCATGCCATTCCCCACTCCCCTTTCCCTTTTGAAGGGCAAACAAAGCAAAGGATCAGGTCCTTTCTTTTTTCTTTTTTTAAGATTTTATTTATCTATTTGAGAGAGAGAGAGAGCGCAAGAGAGAGAGCACAAGTAGGGGAGAGGCGCAGAAGGAGAGGGAGAAGCAGGCTCCCCGCTTACATGGGGCTCGATCCCAGGACCCTGGGATCATGACCTGAGCTTAAGGCAGACACTTCAGACTGAGCCACTCAGGCGCCCCTGAACCAGGTCCTGTCACTCAAATTACTCAGGAAGGTCCCTTATGGACAAATTTCTGAAATGCTCTTTTAGTCTATTTGGAACAAGAGAAAAAAGAAAAAGCTTTAAACAAAAAAAAAAAAAAACCAGATGGCCTTCAAGACTTTTCTCCCTGTATCAAAACAAGTACCACAGCAGCCGAAGCACTGTGCACCTTGCGCTCTTCCCCTCCGGCCATCCTGGCTGCCTGCACACTCAGCAACACACCCAGGCAGCTAGGGCCCTGGCACCTGTCATGCCTCCCCCCACACAGCCCCTGGCCCAATCCCATTGCTCACCACCCACCTCCACTCAGTGAAGTTCCCAGGGGCCTCCTGTTTTTACTGTTGCACCCACTACCCCTCTCGCTCCCAGGATATCCTAGAGGGTCACATCACCCTCACTGGTTTCTTATGCAAGTGTAAGCCCTGAGGTAGGGACTCTTGTGGTTCACACCGAGCCCTAACAGCAATGCCTGTGGAAGTAGAGGGAGGAAGTCCATGTGCAAGACCGAGAAATACATGGTTAAAACACAAGGCTGTGAAACAATATACCTGCACCCACTTAGTTACACACTAAACCACGTATTTCTTTACATGTGAATGCAGGGAAAGAAGTCTGGAAATAAGTACAAGTGATCACCTCTCCAAAAGGAGTAAAATTAGAAGTGAAAGAGAGGTCTTTTCCAAAAAACAAGAACACATTCAGGTGTTACATGTGCATAAAAGATGGATTTGAGGGGCGCCTGGGTGGCTCAGTTGTTAAGCGTCTGCCTTCGGCTCAGGTCGTGATCCCAGGGTCCTGGGATCAAGTCCCACATCAGGCTCCCTGCTCAGCTTCTCCCTCTCCCACTCCCCCTACTTGTGTTCCTGCTCTCGCGATCTCTCTCTCTGTCATAAATAAATAAAATCTTTTAAAAAAAAAGATGGATTTGAAAAAAGAAACCATTACGTTGAAGTCTTAAAGTGAAAACTCTGTTCCAGCTGGGTCCTTAGAAAAGCCCGGACACATGGACAGAAGACGGGGCAGCTAACGTGGATGGGGAGGGAGGCAACAGGCAGGCAGGTTGCAGAGAGATAGCAGTCTGTCCGTGGGGGGATGCTGGGGGCCAGTGACACACCCTGCCTTTCCCTAGATGCCTAAGGCTCCAACCAGCCCTCTCCACCAAGGCCCCTCCCTCAGCAGTGGTGCACCCCCCCCACCCCGCCCCAGCTTTTCTAGGCTCCACACACTTAAGAGTTACAAGGAAGGCTGGGCAGCAATATTCAGACAGTATCTAAATAGCAAAAACCAAAATCCTGAAAACACAAAGTCCTCTTTGAAAGAGATTCAGCAGGTGGGCTGAGAGAGGTCGGACACCACTGTAGACAACTAAGAATTTCACGGGTAGGCCTAAGCTAAAAGACACAGAAGAGAGAAGAGAAACACCAATACATAGCCAAAAGCAATTATGGGGTTGAAGAGGGAAACATCCACAGAATAGTGGCTGTCTCCCAGTACTGAATCTGTGGATTGAAGTAGTTCATTCTGAGCGCATCAAGACAGATCAAAACAACGCCACATGAGCATATCCTACTGAAAAACCAAGATTTCAGGAAAGGTCACAAAAGTAACCAGAGAAAAACGCCAGTGTGCACGGACAGTAGCCATCTCCACGGCAGCCCCGGCCATGTGGGGCCTGCAGACCCAGGCAGGTTCTAAGATCAGGGAGACAGGCATTTCCAACCACGAAAGAGTGGAGAGAGGTCCCCAGAAGTCCCTTCCTCACAGACAAAAGCAGGAACAGGTGGCCTCAGCAGGAGGAACGTGACCCCGGGGAAGGCGTGGAGTGCAGCCACATCCCTGCAGACGGATCCCAGCCAACAAGGAAGGAAGAAAGTTCACCCCAGAAACTTACCAACTGATTCGTCTTTGCACACCTCAACCTTGGCCTTCACCTGCCCCAGGGCCCCGGGGGCCCCCTCAGCCCCCAGTGGGTCCTTCTCATCGAGGGCCCCCGAGTCAGCTCCCATGGAGTCAGGCTCTTCCAGGGGGAACTCCAACTCTGCAGATCGGCTCAGGGGCTTGACAGGGGACACTTCCCCACTGGGGGTGAGCTCACTGTTTTGCTCTCTTTCCTCATTGTCCTTCATTTTCTTGTAATGCAGACAAGGAATGCTGCTCAGAGGAGGATCATGTTTCTGTGGATAGTGAAATTGCAACACAGATTACAAGGATGACCTCAAAGCTCTGAACATCTGAAGCCTTCCACTTGCCTCTGCCTGGCTAGCATGCAAACACAGCGTGTGTATGTTCAGTCTGCAAACTTACAAGACTAAATTCATGACTGATGCATCCCCTACCCGTATGCTTCCCGTTCCCAGGAAGTACGGCCTGGACCAGGTGACCACCCGAGACTCTCTGTGTAGGTACACCGGGACTCCGGAGTTATGGAATGTCATGATCCACCCGTCGGGCAATGGTTCTGTAGGAGGACGGCCACGACCTGCACAGAAGACGAGAGCATCCTACAATCACTTCAGAAACACTCTGAGTTGTAGAGATGGCTTCAAAATTATGACACATGGCAGATAAAAATAGTAAAGTCAACCAAGGATTGATTGGAAAGAACCTCTAAGAACTAGGGGAGTAGAGGAGGACCCTCCCCTCCACCAGACAGAGCCTACCCAGCCCTGCCTGCCACTCAGCGCCTCCAATGCACGAAACTCTTCTCAATTGTTGTGCTTGTTTATATGGCTCCAACCCAGAGAATCTAAGTCCCTCCTCAATAGCAGGAAGCTGTCCACCTTGTTTACTGCTGTACTCTTGGGCCTAGAACAGCACATGGTGCACAAAGGAGCCTGGGATGAGGTTCTACAAGACAAGAGTCCTAGCCTCAGCTGCTGCCTGCACAGCTGTGGGCACCACGGCCATCAATCCCTCACTGCCTGCCTTGGCTATGGCCAGAGGCACCCCAGGGGCTGAGTAAACTTTGCTAACAAATTGCATGTCTGCCGACCACTGCTCCCTGTGACTCGACAGCAAGTGTTCATTGTACCTGAGCTGCATACTCTCACCAGCACGTGAAACTACTTCCAATTCATACATTTCTAAGTCAGTTTTAGAACACTACTCCCAACCCCTTCTTTGCTTTACAGGCGGTCAAAGAAAAAAGCTCAAGACTTGTTACCCACTTGACACCTGCCACTAACAGGCCCGGTGACTAGGAAAAGCACAAAGATTTAACTGAAACGTAATTCTCTAACAGGAATTGGGAACAAGTGAGAAATTTAGGGACAAAAGAAAAAAGCAAATGAAATTTTAAAAACACAAGACATAATGAAATGGCATGAGGGACTCTTCACGGACAAGGGAGTAGCATCCCAGTGCCTGGTCCCCACCCGGCAGTGTTAACCCTTGGCCTGACATCAGAACATAACAATCCTGGCTGGATGGCTGATGTCAGGATGGCCCCCAGGAGGGAGCACAACAGGTCAGAGGTGCACAGACACTGTCACACACTTTCCCCTACCCGGGCTAGAGCCAAGGAGCTGCCTCACACCATCTTTGGGCTAAGTCAGGACAAGGAGAAGCAAACAAAATGCTAGCAAAGTACAACAGGGGTCACTGGTGCACCTGGGCTACTCATTTGTAACAAGTAGCAGTCATAAAGCTGGCCCAGCCCTCTGAAGAGCTCACATGCAGCTTACACGCAGCCTGTGAGCCTGAGGCCCATGCCACAGCTCCTGGGAGGCAGCACGGTGGGGCAGGCTGCCAGGTGGGTGAGGTGGAGCAGAAGGCTGCAGAGGGAAAGGCAGAGCAGTGCCCGGTGCAGGCAGGCCCAGTGGCATCCCTGAAGTCATGGCCAGGCACACTGTGAACCTGAACCAGGCTGCTCAGAATGGACACGGCTTTGTGGCACCTAGCATAGCCACCCCGTCCACTCTGCAGTGGGAGACTGCACAACACCTGCCCTTCGATTTCCTCCCATCACGCCAAGCCACCTTCTGCACTCCCAGCCCTCAGCCTAAGGTCTCAACTGTGTGCCTGAGTCCCCATGCATCCGTTCAGCCCCTTCCCACTGCCCAATGCCCAGCCCCAGAAGCAACTCCAGGCCGACTGCCCCACCCCCCAAATCCAAGTGCAGCTTTGGAACACCTTCACCCCTACCACAGGAGCTCCCACTCTAGCCACCTAAAGTCCACACACCACGCTGCAGCCGTAGGAGCTGTGCCTTTAGACAAAAATTGTGTAACACCACCACCTGCCTGCTTCTAGAGGTTTCCCCTGACACTTGGTGGAGAATCCAGAAGCCAGACTACAACCATCACCTGCCACAGTGCTGCACCCACCTCTGGCCTCGGCCTCACATCCTCTAGTTGCCCATCTTGTCATCTCCCAGCAACTTCATCCCCCTCCACCACCCCATCAGAAGTGCCTCCCCACTCCCCTGCACAACACCAGCCGCTCCAGTGTGTGTCCACGCATGACACCACAATCTGCACCCGGATCACTGTGCATCTGGTGCTTCCTTGTGTCTTGTCTGTCTCCCCTTCACCACACATGACTGTCCTCCCTCAAACATGTGCCCACTGCTAAGACCACTGCCTGGCACCCAAGGGCTCTCAAAACGGCACTTCTACCGCCCCACAAACACACTACTTTCTGACTGGCTGACTTACTTTTTAGCACAGTTTTAATCTTGGTCATCATTGGCTGCACACTTGTCTCTCCGTCAGATGGATGGTCACTGTCTCCTCCGTACTTCTCCTCCATTCGTCTCTTTTTGGGAGCACAAAGGCCCTCTTCCAGCAGAGCATCAACATCATTGTCAAAATCATCCTGCAAAACACGCTGTTCAGACACCAGGGCCCCCGGAGCCTGCATTCCTGTACCGTAGGCAAGCTTAACAGCATTAGTGAGAACAGACACAGAAATGAGGCACTCTCAAGTGGGGCCTAGGTATGCCTTTATGTTGCGTGATCATCTGAAAAACAAACAGGAAGAAACTGACAACTGCAACCAAAACACTTGACGCTTGGCACAGGTGCACACGCCACCAGGAAGCGCTTCTCAGCAGCACCTTCCAACTCAGGTTGCATAAAGGGTACAAGGTCGACTGCTCAGCCAAACCTTTCTTTAGGAAAATTTAAGAACCTGGACTTCTTACAGCTTTTTCTTTTCCACATTAACATTATTCCACCTGATATGGGTTTTTTTTTTCCTCTGCAACATCAGCTTTCAAAAGATGCTGCGGTTCCCAACACCTCTCTTTGGGTTTTGCTAAGAGTGCTCCAAAGGTGGGGTCGCCGACATACCTCATAGGAGAAGTTCAAGGCCTCTTCATCCACTCTGTCTCTCTGCACGATTGCTTTAGCCGTGAACCCGCCTGTTCCTTCTTCATCTAGCTCCAAATTGTCAGTAAAATCTTCTAACTCATCGAGCACTGCGTACTC
The DNA here is from genome assembly GCF_011800145.1 of Mirounga leonina. Classification (NCBI taxonomy): domain Eukaryota; kingdom Metazoa; phylum Chordata; class Mammalia; order Carnivora; family Phocidae; genus Mirounga; species Mirounga leonina. The sequence continues at coordinate 957,570 of NW_023270773.1, read as the reverse complement.
CACTCTCTTTTCCTGATCCAGCTCAGTCTCCTCATCCTTCTTATCAGCACTCTCACCCCCTACACCTACCCCATTCCCAACACTCCCGCCAAAGGGACAAGCATGCACGTCTCCACTGACAGGGCTAAGGGCCAGACCGCACTCTGCGCGAGCGTCGCGCTCCACTCCTGTGTACAGCACCTTCCTGTCCTTACTCCTGCAGCTCTCGGTAAAGCTCACGCTAATCTTTACATCCTTAAGCAACTTAAGGTCAGGGGAGAACTTCCGGACCGCAGGTGCGTGCCGGGCGGTGCGCGGGCTGTGGCCACTACAGTTCGGGTCTATGAGGAGGCGGGCCTTAGAGAAGGATCCTTTGGAGAGAAGAGAAGCTCCGTAGAAGTTGAGCGGGTCCTCAGCAGGGGGTTCGGCCTGTCCATCACCACCAGAGCCAACGTCCATTACCTCTGCATCACTGGACGTTTGCAGGGGAGGTGGTGGAGACTGTTCACGGGGCAGCGCTTGAAAGGGGCAAGCTCGGTTCTCCATCACCGCTTCTCCTGCGGGCTCACGCGGGAGAGGAGAGGGACTCTCATATGTCTCCATAGTAAAAGTGGTTAAGACTATTTTAAAAGACCAGAGTTTTAAAAAACCTTACATAAATCTATACAGCTAACATGCACAAGTCCGCTGAGACCCGGGTGCCGTCCTGCCCGCGCTGCACACGCCGGCGGCTTAGTCAAGCTGGCCACATTGCTCTTTTCATTAATGTAGACAGCTTTTAGAACCACTGCCTCAATTATTGGAAATCACAATGCACTCAGCTTAAATGACTGACGACTAAGCGAGTCTGTCTTCATGCCAAAGTGGCACCTTTCTTCTTCCACCTGCAAAGAGATTTAAAAACATCGTCACAAAATGACAGAAACCTTCTGCTTCCCTGGTACTAAGAGTCAAGTGCTATTAACAGTGTAGTAAAGAACTTGAAATACTACTGCCTTAAAGAACCTTCTAGGCTTCAAAACAAACTAGCTCTACATTCTTCCTTCAGAACCTAAATTATAATTTAAGTCCTAAGTTAAATATCTTACTAATTGTCCACTGTAATTCCTACTTCAGAAGCACAAAAAGTATTATCTTAAGGCTCAAAAAAGATTTTTAAAAACTAGGCTAAGCTTCACCGCAGCATTCCCCTAACTCAGTTTATTAGGTAAGCAAGCTCGCGGTGCAAGGCTGCCCTTTCCAGAACACACATAAGGTGTGTGGCCTCCCTCTGGCCATCAGAGCGACATGGATCCACTCACCTGCTAGGGCTGGGTCAGTCAGAGGGCGAGGGCGAGTGCGAGACCCTCAGCTCAACTCTGCGGCACTAGGGCCTCAGAGGTACAGCCAGGCGCTCTGCTACCCAGGGACCCCAGGGCTCTCCTGGGCCCACAAGGTGGCGGGTGGACCGGGATAGTGATGCAGCGTGCTGAGGTCGCCAGAGGTGGCGTGGTTCTGTTCCCAGTAGAGGAGGGGATGGTGGCTGTGGGGAAGGGAACCTGGCCAGGGTTGGTCGGGGGAGCCTCAGGAGACAGCTGGAGCCAAGGCACAGGAAGTCCTGGGTGCCATCTGGAACCTGGCTCCCTCCTGGGGGCAATAAGGAGCCACCAAGGGTGAAGTGATTCCCATGCCACAATTCAGCCCCTATTTGAAAAAGGAAACTGACAGCTGTGCCAGGCCCAGTGCCTATGCCCGAGGCACAGAGGGCAGTCCTCCAGGCCAAAGCACAAAGGTGTGAATGAGGCTCTGGTGACGGGGCTGGAGCCCTCAAGAACAGTGAAGACACAGAACTGACCACACTGCTGACTGGGTAGAGGTGGAGAGCAAAGACAAGAGGAAACTGAAGGCAAATGAGGCTTCTCCCCTGGGAGGACACACGTGTTCCAGCATCAGGCAAGAGCCTGCCGAGGAGAATGGATGGAGCCTCTAGGCAGACCTGTCCAACAGGTGCTGAGGCCACAGCTCTGCAGCTGTGACTGGCCCAGAAACAGAAGGCCAGAACACATCAGCGAGGTGATAGTCGCCAAAACCACAGGAGAGAGGCTGCCCAGAGAGGCAACACAGACCAAGAAGAGGGTTAAGGATGCAACTCTGGGAAGCTTCCCTTCAGAGAAAAGACAACAAAAGGGATGACGTGAAAAGGCAGGTCAGAGGGACAATCCAAAAACCCAGAGGTCTGCAGGAGGGCCGGGCATCAAAGCAGGAGAAGCACGTGCAGACGCAAACGTGTATGCGCACACACTCCCACACCATGCAGACACACACACACACACACACACGAACATGCCATGCACACGGGTGCAGATACGCACATGCATGCCCATGCCCACATAGGGCAGGCCTGGCTGGCTGCATGGACAGAGCAGAAGACAGCAGACATCACACACTTAAGAAGTTTACAGTGAAGGAGTAGAGCGTGGTGGTTGTACTTTCAAGGAGACACAACATAAAAACCAAAGACTTACTCAGATTTAATTAATTCCTTCAACCAATATTCACTAGCCTTCTACTCTAAGGGATGTACTACCATGAGCAAGAGACAAGGTCTCCACCACCTGGACACAGATGGAAGGGCAATGACCACTGAGCTGTCACTCTATTTCCTAGACTCTAAGATGTCCTTACATTTCTGAATTCAATGGGAATTTTATCACAATACCACCCCCAAAGGTGTATCTGTCAAAGGTGCTAAAGATCAAGGGAATACAGCATACAGATAACAAGACTCAGAACTGAGGTAAACGCTAAGGAGGCTGCAGCTGAACAGGCATGAGGAGAACCGAATGAAATAAGGCCAGTCTCCTGGCAACCAACAAAGATCATTTCAGAGAAGGACAGACAGGTCAGCATGTCCAGTGCTAAAGAACACAGATAAAAATCAGGACCAAACCCCTCAGCTTCTGGTAGGTCTGTGGAGACACTAGCCAAGAGCCAATCCAGTGATTCTGGGGGCTGAAGGGGGGGGGGGCTGAAGACAAAGGGTGGTACAGGATGGGGACACCTGCTAGTGTTAAAAGACCAAGCAGCTGCCATCACCAAAGCACAAAGCAAAGATGATAATGACAACAATGCAGGGAGGCCTGAAAGAGGTGCAGAGGGTGGGGTCAGGGAGCCGTAGAGAAAAAAGAGTGTTCTTTCTCCCTGGAGGATCAGGAAAGCCTGCCCAGCCCCAGGGGGCAGCAGCTCAAGGCTCAGAACTCCGCAGTAGGGAAGTCCTGGGCAAGTTCCTTACTTTCCCCTGTAAGCTTGCTCTACTCATTCAACAAGTGTTTGCTGAATGCTTTCCACATGGCCCACGTACCATTCTAGATGCTAAGGACGCAGAACAGACAAAATCTGTACCCACAGAGCTCACTTTTTAGCAGGACAGATGGAGAAACAACTAAGAAAAGCTGATTAGTATTCAAGAGAAAACAAAGGGGGGGGGCAGCGTCATAAAGGGCAGACAGCAAAGACTGCACAGTCGGAGTCCATCTGAAGGCAGAAGAGAGTGAGCTGGGTGGGTGGGAGCAAGGGACATTCCACGTGACAGAAGAGCAAAGACCCTGGGGTAGAAGTGCAGTGAAGGAGGTGAAAGCAGCGTGCTAAGTGAAACTGAGACCAGGACTGTGGCTCTTATCTTAAGAGATGGGCCACTGGACAGGAGGGTCCAAGCACTGAGGTGGCATGACCCAAGGACAGCAGTGGCAACCAACCCTCAGCCAGGCCCTGCTCTAAGAGTGTTATGCATTTTCACTCACCAGTTCTCACACAGCACTAAGAGAGAGGTTAAGGACAGAAAGGTTAAGCAACTTCCTCAAGGTCACACAGCTAGAAAGCAGTGAAGCTGCTTTACCACCCAGGCAAGCTGGCTCCCCTCCTCACTTCCTTGGTTTTACACTATCCTACAGTTTAAAAGAATCATTCTGTGTCCAGAAAAACTATCATGGGTGAGTGGCGGGGAGGAGCAAGAGTGAGAGCAAAGTGAAGAATTAAGAGGCTCACCAGGCAGTTCAGAATAGCACGTTAAGCTGGAGGTGGTAAGAAATTGTCCTGAGTGTTGCATGGAGGCCTAAGAGAGGAATCCAGGTGACTCTAAACTCATAAACGGAGTTGTCGTGCACTGAGGTAGTGAAGGCAGCATGAGAAGTGTTGTGGGGTGGGTGAAGATAAGGATTTAGGTTTGGCTATGGCTACTTGGCATCAGAGTAACATATGAAGATTTGGAAGAGACAGCAGCTCAGAAGGGAGGTCAGGGCTGGAGAAGGCGATGGGAGCTGTCAAGGAGAGAGGGCATTAAAGCCAGGAAGCTGGATGAGACCACCAAAAGGGGAAGGGCAGCTACTAAGAGGGACCAAGACCAGGCAATCCAGTGAGATTCATGTTTTCTACTACCAAGGTCACGGTCAGATTATAAAACAATCCCCAGGAAGTGCCCTACAGAGTGCCTGGCCATAAAGAGCTCAAAGAGTGACTCTCCCACCATCAGCCTCACTGCTACTGCAGCTGATTGAACACACCGATGCAAACCTTGCTTGCCAAGTGGACTGCAAGCCAGCAGCAGGCTCCCCTGGATCCCTGGTACATGGGGTAAAACCAACAGGCTTGGACAGCGCCCTTCACTGAAGTCCACTTGCTGAGCTGGCATCGAGTCGCTGACTGTAACGTCCAGGGCTGGGGCTGGTGCCTTTCGGTCAAGCCTCTCACACTGCAGCCTCCCGCCCAACCCAGCAGCAGTATGACCTCATCCATTCCTTTTGTCATCCTCCAACAGGCCTCACATCCTGTACTCACAGGCGCACTCCTGACTGGCCATTCACTCCCTCTGGTGAGTAACAGCCTGCGGCAGGGTTTGAGCCACCGTGCGCGAGGCGCCTGACTGGGAGTCCAGGCTTAGACCAGGAAACAGAGGGTCTCCGCCTGCTGGTTGGCCTCACACAGTCACCAGCCCTAGCCTGGACTGCCGTGCATCAGGTAACAAGGTACATGCAAGCATGCAGAACAGCAAATCAAATTCCTACCATGAGCAACCCAAGTCCATCGAATGATACTTGACAGGTACCACTATCAACAGGTTGCCACCTTCCATTTATTTCTACCACGACCACTGTTACAACAAAACCACGCTCCGCTTATCTAAGTGACACTCAATCCATAAGCATTTGGCGGAGAAAAAGACTCAGGCGACTTCTCAGATTTCCCAAACTGTTACACCCGGCAGGATCCTGGACGAGCACTACCCATGTTCATACCTTTCCCGCCTGAAAGCGACGCTACGGCTTCAGGCCCACAGAGCGAAGGGCCTCTTTACACTCGGGCTCTTTACCCGGGCGGAGAGCGACCGGCGTCGGCGCCACCTGGGCCTGGGGCCCGCCCCCACCCCACCCCACCCCCGCCACGGCGAGACCCCCGCCCCGCGTTCTCCGAGGCCCGCGGCCATGATGTTTCACAAAGGCCGGGACTCCGCGTGGCTGCCCCGCCTCGCGCCCTCCCGCCCCGCCCCACCCCGCCGCCCGGGCCCTCAGCCCTTGGCCCAGGAAGCAGGGAGGGGAAGGGCGCGCCCTCGCGCAGGCCGCAGCGCCCACCCGCCCGCCCGGCCCGCGGGGCGCCCCTCGCGCCCCGCACCTACCTCCGGCGCCCGCGGCCTGCCCGAGCTGCCCGCAGCCCGACCAAGGCAGGGAGACCCTCACGGCCTAGCCGCCATCTAGAAAGGCCTCCCAAGCTCTCTCCGGTCGGCGGACCCGCCTGCCGCGCGGGGCGAGCGGAGGGCGGACCTTCGCGGTTCGCGGCCAATCCCTGCGCGCGGGCGCCCCGCATTGGGGGAACCGCGGAGCGGGCTGCGGAGGCCGCCAATCGGCAGCGCGTGGCGCTCGCGGCCACGGCACGCAGCCCAATAGCGCGGCCGCGTGGGCGGGACCAGGCGCTCAGGCCGCGGCCGCGCTAACGGTCGCCGCCGGGGCGGGGCTCGCCGCGCGGAGGGCGGCGGCCGCGCGGAGCGCCGGGAACGGGTAGCGCAGGGGATGCCGGGAACAGGAGAGCGCGGGAAGCGTAGGGAATGCCGGGGAAGGGGGAGCGCAGGGGATGCCGGGAGCGGGAGAACGCGGGAAGCGCCCGCAGCCGGGCAGCGCAGAGTACGCCGGGAGCAGAGGGCGCCTCCGTGGTCTACGTAGTGCAGACGAGACCATATACACACAATCATTAAACGTTTGCAATTAAAAGCATTAAGCATAATCAGTAGGAAAAAAGGACAAATATGCTGAACTTCCGGCATTTTTCCACTTGCTAATGCCATTTCAGGAACCTCAGAAAAGGGAGGGTATGAGTAAGTGGAGAAGGGACAGCTCTTCCTTAGACCAGAATTCCAGTGAATAAATGTAGAAGGAATGATGGAAGTAGGAAACCTCCCTTTTGGCAGCCTGCACAAACCTGCTGCAGACAAAAATCACGGATGCTAAAAATAGCAAAGTAGGAGAATTGGCGATTTTTTTGTTGCTTTACAGAGATGCAACGTTTCTCCCCAAGACACTAACTGCAAACCTAAAATAGTAACTGCGGTGGAGAAAAACCTGAGAGAGAACCAGGTAACCAAGTGATCGAGGTCACCAACAAACGTATACACATCCAAACTTACCAAATTTATACTTTAAAGATATTCGTTGTATAGTATACTAATGATACCTCAATAAAAATGAAGACAAAGGTCAGCACCAGTAAAGACATATTGTGGGCCTCCTGAGAAGGACATGCATCACTACCCAAAAGGCAAAACCTGAATGAAGAAAGATCAGACAAACTCAAATGAGGGACATTCTACCAAAAAACCGGCAGGTGCTTTTCAAGTGGCAAGATCATTCAAGTCAGATACACTGAGGAGCTGTCTTCAATTACAGGAAACACAACTATGTGATGTGGGATCTGGACCCTGTATCGGAACCTAGCTCAGGAAAGGGACAGAAGTGGGACAACGGGTCATTCAAATCAGGTTTGTAAATTAGCTGGTAGTAATGTATCAATGCTAATTTCCTGGTTGTAATCATTTTAGTATGGCTAGAGGTAGGGTGTTAACATTTGGGGGAACTGGGTGAAAGACACTGGAATGTTTTGTTCTATTGTTTCAAGTTTTTAGTAAGTTGAAATCATTTCAAAATGAAAAGATTAAAAAAGGTGGGTTAAAAGAGTGTTGCAGGTGAGGAAGCTGGAAGGCTATCCAGGCCCTTCCCTCCCTTCCTGCCCCTTTCTGTTTACCTGGCTGTCCAGGGGTCAGCACCAGACACTTCACAATAAAAATGTGACCAAGCCCCATGAAGTTCTAGCTCCTGGACTTAGCCAGGGGAGGCCAGCCTCTCTGTGGCTGGGCCAACTGCTCTCCTTGGCCCAGTGGTCAGAGCTCATGGGAACCCTTGGCATGCCACCATCCAGCCTTAGCAAACTCTCCACACTTTATTGCTTGGTGAGTTGCCTCAGACTCGAGACCTCAGACCAACAGCTGGCTTCCCACATGGCCTTCCCACACAATGTCCCCACAATCCCCATCCGACTCCAACCTCAGGTGGATGCCTAGAAGCCGGAGCTCTAGCCCAAACTGAGGAAACTTTTCCTTCCAGGCTCCTATGTTTCCACCTGAGCCCAGCTCACCCATGAGCCAGGTCTCTGCTAAAGGGCCTGGATGATGCTATCTGCTGGCAGATGAGACCAAAAGATCAGGTGTTAGTGGTGGGGCAGTGGCGGGGGGGTGTCTCTGCAGGCAGAAGGCCAGGATCTCAGGCCTGCCATGACAAGCCTCAAGGCCAGGCTGCATTCCTGGGCTGGTCTTGTTTACTCAGACTTAGCTTCCATATCAGTCAGCTCCACACCTCCAGTCTGCATGCCAACACACTTCAACTGGCTGTCTTAGAACCAGAGAGCAGAAGCAGCTCATCAGGGGCATCTGAAGAGGAGGTGAATTACCCCTCCATCTGGGAAAAGAAGACCCATGTTGGGAACTCAGGGATCCAGTGCATCTGATGACTAGCTAAGCCATGCCAAGGTCAGGTCCAGGCCTTCCTGTGTGGCATGTCAAAAGCACTTCTAGAAAGCACAGCTTCCTAGGGTCCCTTCTAACCACACAAGGGTCTCACTTCAAGGCCTAAATAAATGGGGGCTTGGGAAGTGCCAGCAATGTCATTTTTGGTTCAAATGTCTACCTGACCTGGGCATCAGGATATAGTGATGGACAAGAGAGGAATGGCCTTGCCTCCTGAAGCTCTTGTTCTGACAGGGAGACACACAAGAAACAATCAAGCAAAACACATAGCATGTCCCAGTGCTAACTGCTATAGAAAATAGAGCAGGGACCAAAGCAGGGCAGATTGCAGCTTCAGATGGGATGCCTCCCCAAGACTTTACCAAAGAGCTGCAGGATGTGAGGGACAGTGTGGTTTGGATATATGGGGGGGGGGGGGGGGGTTCTTCAACCAGAAGGGCCAGCAAGGGCCAAGGCCCTGGGGCAGAAGCTGTGCAGAAAGCGCGACCAAAGGCAGCGGCAGAGGCAAGAAAAATGTGATGGGGGGGAGGGGAGTGCAGGGCAGCAGGTGAAACCAACGTGGGAGGACCATGAGCCTACAAGGGAAGACACCCCAAGATGCATCCTCTCCTTCCTGGCCCCATGGCTCTGCCTCCCTACCTGCCTGGGGACTGAGACACTGTTATGGTATCTCCCCAAGCTTCAGTTTCCTCATCTGTAAAATGAAGGTCACAATTGATTTAGTTTGCTAGAGCTGCCATAACAAAGTACCATAAATGAGTGGCTCAAACCACAGAAATTTATTGTCTCACAGTTCTGGAGGCCAGAAGTTTGAGCTCAAAGTGTTGGCAGAGCCACGCTCCCTCTAAAGGCACCAGGGAAGGATCTGTTCCAGGTCTCTCTCTCAGCTTCTGGTAGTGTCTTGGCATGGGACAGCATAGCTCCAGTCTTTATAGGGCATTCTGCCTGCATGCATGTCTGTCCCCGTGTCCAAATTTTCCCTTTTTTATAAGGACATCAGTCATACCTGATTAGGGCCCACCCTAATGACTGCATTTTATCTTGATTACTTCTGTAAAGACCCTAATAAGGTCATATTCCGAGGTACAGGGGCTAGGATGCCAATAGATCTTTCGGGGGGCACACAACTCAACCCATAACAATAGAATTACATCAGGAACTTGGGAAGCCCAGGGCAGGTTGAGGGCTGGGGTATCCCTGTGCAGGCCCTGTCCCTGGCGTAGAGACAAACATCAGGGAGAGCACTCCAGATGGCTTTGCACCAGCCCAGTGGTGCCCCATGAGGGCAGACATGCCTGGCCAGGGTGGGTGCTGGTGTGGGGCACTGAGGCAGACGAAGGGCATCGGCAGTGCCTGGGCTGAGAGCCTGGGTCGGTGTGCCTCAGCCAACAAGTGTTTGCCCCTGGGCCTGGGGCTGTGGGCTAAGCCACCACTGGGGACCCCATTCAAACCTGACCATGCTCAAGCACTTTTCCTCTGAGTTCAAAGTGAGCCAAGGAGGGCATCAATCCCCTGAGGGGTGCTCAGGGTGAGAAGAGGGAAGGGTTGAGAAGGCAAGTGGGGCCGGGTGCAGGTCCACACCCCACCCCGAGCTCTCACTGGCTCTGAGGAGCCCAAGTTGGGGGTCAGCTGCAAAGGCAGATGGAAGTCTGGGTCTCAGCAGTGGACACACAACGGGACCCCCTGATGCTCAGCCTGGGCCAGGGACAGGAACTCCTGAGTACCTGCCGCAAACCAGGGTCCTGCACTTAAGACAGACTCCACTTGCCCCCTTGCCCTGAAACCCATTCCTACCATCCCCTGGCCTCCACAGTCCACCCCAAGTGCAGGCCTGACCACACCACTCCATGGGGAGGTCCCCAAGGGCTCTTCACTACACCCAGATGAGTCCCTGGCTCCTCAGCCCAGCTCAGGAGGCCCTGTAACTGGCACCTACCGTGTCCCATGCATGTAGGCTCTCTCTCGAACCCCAGCCCAAGGACAGACAGATGGACAGGCTGATGGACCCTTGGGTTTCTATCAGGGTGCTCAGAGACCCATGAGCAAAAGAAGAAAGTGGGAAGAGGCTTGTTCTGGTGAGTGTGCCTTGGGAGCTCCTGCAGACCAAGAGAGCAGCCCTACTGACCCCCCGCACAGTTGTCCCCCATCACACAAGGACCTGAAATGCACTGACTCACCACAGCCTCCGAGTTTTATTATCAAGGTCTCACGTTCAAGTACAGATTCCTATGAAGTCTGACTCCCCAAGGAGAAGGGAAAGAGCAAGGGCTGGCTGTGTCCCCTCACTGAGAGGGCCTGCCCAAGACCCATGACCCCCAATGGGCAGGTAGTTGCCTGAGAGCCTACCAAGGTGCCCCAGCATACACAGGACCCCTGGGGCATCATGCAGGACCACCCCCCCCCCCCCCCCGGACCACCCCATGCACACAGGAGACCCCCCAGAGCACAAAGGACCACCAACCAGCCTGTGCTTCTGTTATGACAGTGGGTTTTTCTGGGGTTGTTCTCATTTCTCATTCCAAATGGGGCCTCTCCTCTCCAAGAGCAAGTCTAGCTGTCCAGAAGTGGACTATGCCCAGGAGAAAGGGAGCCACTTTTAAACAAAAGTCTACACCCTATTGTTTTGATCAAAGCAAAGACCCACTGGCCAGAAGCACCTGCAGATGCGAGTGGCACATCTCTGCCTGTCTAGCATGCATACGTGTGTATGCCGGGGGTTGTGTGTGCATTTGAGCATGTGTACACCTATCTGTTGCCTGTGCATGGTGTGTGTGTGCCCGTGCACCTCCAGGTGTGCATGGAAGCATGTGCCTCGACTCTGTACCTCTGTGCTTGGACAGGGGCAGACCCAGGTGCCTTCACATGGGCACAGCACACCTAGGCCTGCCCCAGGCCTGGCTGTGGGACTCTGTCACTCCTACTGGCGTAAGGGCAGACCCTGAGCTGGACACGTGGACACAGACAGGTCACAGAAACACCAGAGGGCCCTGGTCCTGGGGGATGCTTGGCCAAGTCACAGGCAGTGCATGTGCCTACGGAAGGTTCCTATCCACACTGGTCCTTGAGGCAGGGCCTTCCAGGAGCCCAATGGCCACACCCAGGGAGAGGGGTTAGCTCTGCAGCTTGAACTCGTGGGTGCTGGTCTCCCAGCAGGCGGGGTCCTTGTCCAGCATGCTACGCTCTGTGAAGGTCACGTGCCCGTCCGCATCCACGAGGATGACCGTGTTGGTTCTGAAAGAGAGCAGGGGGCCCACGTTCAGCCCTCTGCCCTCAGCCCCCTGCCTGCCTGGTAGAGCCCCAAATGGGGCCTCTATCACCAGGAACCCTCTCCTGTCCTCCTCCCCTTCTACCCATCCCAAATGCTCAGTGCACCTTCTCTCCTCCTGCCAGCCGTCCCCAAGGCCAGTCCTCACTTTGTTAGCACCTGTCTCCCCCTGAGAGAGGGCAGCCCCTGTGCAAGCTGAAACCCAGAGTGGGCACACCCATGCCGAAGACTGGGGATCCCAGTCGGGCTTGGACCCAGCAGCCACACACCTGGCCAGGGAGCAGACCTGGCACTCTGCCTCACGCACATGAGTACACGTGAGCATGTAATTTGTCAAGAAAAAGGTCTGTGATGGAGAAGCCTGAGAGAATTCATGACCCGCCACCTGCCAAGGGAAAAGCCTAAGAATGGAAAGGCCACCATTCAGGCATACAACCCTTGGGCCCTGGAGCATCAGTGCTGGGCAGCGACACCACCATGGCCCTGCCTCCTATCCCATCCCCCAGCTAGAGGGCTCGAAGCTGTCATTTCCTGGAGAATGGAAGCCTCGGGCCAACCTGAACTCGAAAACCAAGCATTACGTGTGACATCACCATGTACCCAGAGTACATGCGGTATCACCGTGGCATCACTCAGCACCTGTCACCACCCAAGCACCCCATCCCTGAGTCCTTAGTGGCCACGGGCCCCCAAGAGCTTGGCCTATCCACAGTCCACTGCAGGTCACCAGCCCAGCACAAGGCTGGTGCCCATGGGGCCTGGTGCAAGCCAAATCCGGGCAGATGTTGCTTTGCACGAGGCCACAGTCTGCCTCCAGGCTAGGTGGGCCAGGTGGGCCAGGTGAGCAACAGCACTCCTAGGGCATCCTGGCTGGTCCAGCAACCCACCCACCTCCAAGTACAGCAGGTAGGCTACCCCAGACAGAATCGCAGGGATGGGCTGGGCCTCCCAGACACAGAGCCAATCTTCCTCTGCCCAGGAGGGAGAGAGGCAGAGAAAGAACTTGATGGGACAGCAGACACCCATGCCAACAGCTTCTCCTTCCCAGGCATTCTCCCCTTGTGGCTGAGGCCAGAAGTTGCCCTTTTCTTGGGTGATGTGCCCAGGCCGACATGACCTGATTCCTGCTCTGGTCACACAGAGAATGTAACAGATCCAAGGACACAGGGCAATGTGAGAGGAAGAGCTGGGCAGTGGGACCTCTGGGCCCACAGGGATCTGCCAAGCCGAGTGCGTCCATGGCCATCCCAGCCCCCTCGTGGCTGTGGAGGGAGCAGGAAGCAGCCCAGGAACCATTTCTACAGTATCCCTGGGAGCCAGCGAGCTTGTTGTGCAAAACCATCCGCTGTGGTGTCTGCTGGCCCCATAGCCGCCCCCCAAGCTGAAACGGCAGCTGCTTTTAGATAGGGCAGAGGCTCTGGGATCCACAGAGTTCAGGGAAGGCCGGGTTCCTCGTGGGACAGGACTGAATGCACCCAGCAGCCCCTCGTACCTGGTGCCATAGCCCGGGCAGCGCACACACACAGCCGCATACTTGCTCAGGAAGGGCTGCACGTACTCCCTGCCCTGGTCCTCAATGGCCGGGTCTGGCAGCTGCCTGGAAGGACAGAGGACGGGTCACTGCCACCCCTACCCACCCACCCACAGCCCCACCTGCCATCCTCAAGGCCTGCAGTGCCTAGGGAGCCTACCAGCCTCATGAGGCGGTTTGGGGGATCCACAGGGGCTGTTCTGTGCACTTTTCTGCTGAAGGCCTCAAATCTCAGTCCAGTCTTTTATTTAGGACTCCATCACTGGGCCCAGGCTGCCAGACAGTGAGTGCCAGGCCAGCTCCCCCTGCCAGGGCCCCCAGGAGCTTTCCCAGGACCCAGGGACATGAGCTCAGCACTGGGGAAGGCTCTGCTGAATCTGCAAATGCCGGGGGTCAATCTGGTCAGAGCTGTGCAGGGCCCCCCCCAGGAAGGACAGAAGTCATCTCTCAGAGCAAACTTACCTTCCTGTCTTGGTGAGGTCTCAGTGGTTAGGGGTGCTATGGGGCCGAGGCCTGGCTGAGGGGTCACTGGCCACACACACGCCCTGCCTACCCCAAGAGGTACCCTATGGGCATCTCTCCACATGACAGGAGCCCACTTGAGCCCTGCAGCTTGCCAGCCACTGAAGCTGGTGCTGGGCCACAGCTGTCAAAGCAGCCAGGACCCCATTTCAGGCCAGAGGGGATGACAGCCAGTGACTGAGGGCCACATGACTCACAGCTGAGCAGGGGATGCTGGACCAGCCCTAGCAGGGCTTCCCTGAGAGGTGGCTATGCTGAGGCTGAAAGTGCCCTACTTCATGGTTCCAACAGGAGACGGAGAGTAAGCGAGGGGCAGGGAGGGGCTGCAGGAGACAGGAGTGGGAGGCAGCCCATGAGGGCTTCTCTGAGGGGCTGCTGGGGCATCTGGGCAGGATAGCGGCCTGGCCTGAGTATGGGCCACATTGTGGCATGGGAAGAAGGTAGCTTGGCCAGCACCTCTGACCCCCAGGTGGGATGGCCAGGACACGCCAGGGGGTGGCGTCCCTGAGGCAGGTACTGTGTGCAGAGGCCACCGAGGTGCCTTAGGGAAGTTGGGTCAGGAGCTCCTTTCCCTGAGGAGATTCCCTGGACAGGTTTGTCTGTGCCACAGCACTGGTAGGACAGCATGTGGGAAGAACAGTTAACCCCTAGATATAGTCCCAGGCTGGCTGCTTGCTTCTGTGGTTGGCTAAGCACCTGGAGCTTTCTAGAATCTCCGACTAGTGGTGTGCAGACACGGGGAACCTCCAGCTACTCTCTGCCTCACACAGGCCCACATCAAGCCTCTGAGAGCATTGAGCTTCTAAGTGCACTGGCCCAGGAGGGGAGCAGTTAGGAGAGGAGCAAAGGACAGTATGTCCATCAGGTTCCCCCTGGCTGAGGAGCTGGACCCAGTCACTTCCACAAGCCTCCTAGGGCAGCACAGCCTGCCTGCCTCTACATCCCAGGGCTAGAGAAGAAGGGGGACACACTGCTCGCCATGGCAGGATCCGCCCACTCACGCCTCGTCATTGTTGAGCACATGCAGGAGCTGGGCAATGAGGACATCCTTGGGGAGCGCCTGGCTCCGCTCCACGGCCTCCAGGAAGAGCTGCTTCCCAAAGCACAGCTTCCTCCAGGGCGTCTCCAGCAGCGCATTGCTTAGTCCATAGGTCCCTGCAGAGAAGGGGACAGCCCAGCCAGTGCAGAGGCCCCACTGTGGGAATTCAGAATAAATGCCCACCCGCGAACCTCAAGAAGGAACCACCTCCCCATCTCAGTCCTGTCTCTAAGCTAGGAAGAAGCTGCAAGGTGTGGATCTGCTTGAGAAGGTCAAGGGTGGGAGAATAGCAACCTGAGGCCAGAGGGGTACCTGCTGGGTATCAGTCAGTGGTTAGGGAGTCTGCCAAAATCAGAATGGCCTCAACTCAGTGGGAGTAGGCAGGGCCCACCTCTACTCTACACTGGCCAGGACCCTGGCCTGGGGAACGATAAGGTCTCAGCACAACCTTCTCAGAACAAGTTTTCAGTGAGTTAAAAGAATGGGTGACAAAAAAGAAAAGGGTTTCTCATGTCAAAAAAAGGAGAGGCCCGGCCTTGAAGTGGAGAGGCCCCACTCTCAGGAAGCTTCAGGAAGCAGTAGCAGGTGACCTTGGAGTCATGCACCTTGAAAAATGCACCAAAGACAGGAAGCCAGCACCCCCTGCTGCAGCTCCTCACCGGGTGAGGATCTTGACTGAGTCTGAGGTGATTGCAGCCACTTCCAAGGAAGATAGCCTTGGCTCTGCTGGGCCACCAGGCTGGGGTATCACTGGGCTTTATCCATCAAGAGAAGCAGGAAAGACTACTCCATAGTGGTGCTGGGCACTTGGGTAGCCACTTGCAAATAAGAAGTGGAATCCCTACCTCACACCATACAGAAGAATCAATTCAAAATGTCCCATAGATCTAAACATAAAGGCTAAAACTACAAGCCTTAGAAGAACGCATAGGAGAAAACCTACCAACCTTAGATTTGGCAATGATTTCTTAAACATGACACCAAAAGCACGAGCAACTGAAGAAATAAACTGGACTTCACCAAAATTTGAAATGATGTGCCCCAAAAGACATCAACAAGAAAGTGAAAAGAAAACCCACAGAAGGGGGACAGTTTTTGCAAATCATACATCTGATACAAGACTGGTAGCTAGAATATATAAAGAACTATAACATGGGGCGCCTGGCTGGCTCAGTTGGAAGAGCATGTGACTCTTGATCTTAGGGTTGTAAGTTCCAGCCCCACGCTGGGCACAGAGATTACTTAAAAATAGAATCTTAGGGGCGCCTGGGTGTCTGCCTTCAGCTCAGGTCATGATCCCAGGGTCCTGGGATCGAGTCCCGCATATGGCTCCCTGCTCAGCGGGGAGTCTTCTTCTACCTCTGCCCCTTTCCCCGCTCAGGCTCTCTCTCTCTCAAATAAATAAAATCTTAAAAATAAATAAAATAAAAAAATAAGATCTTAAAAAAGAGAAAAAAACCTACAACTCAAAATTAAAAATAACAAACAACCCAATTTAAAAATGGGCAAAGGATCTGAATAGACATTTCTTCAAAGAAGACATATAAATGACCCATAAGCATATGACAAGATGCTCAACATCATTTGTCATCAGAGAAACGCGAATCAAAATCACCATGAGGTACTACTTCACATCCGCTAGGATGGCTGTAATCAAAAAGACAGACAGGGGCGCCTGGCTGTCTCCGTCCGGGGAGCGTGAGACTCTTGATCTCGGGGTTTTGAGTTTGAGCCCCACATGGGGTATAGAGATTTTTTTTTTTTTAATTTTAAAAATCTTTTCAAAAAAGACAATAACAGGGGCTCCTGGGTGGCTCAGTTGTTAAGCGTCTGCCTTTGGCTCAGGTCATGATTTCAGGGTCCTAGGATCAAGTCCCACATCGGGCTCCCTGCTCAGCAGACAGCCTGCTTCTCCCTCTCCCTCTGCTTGTGCTCTGTGTCTGTCTCTCTCTCTGTCAAATAAATAAATAAAATCTTAAAAAAAAAAAAGACAGGGGTGCCTGGGTGGCTCAGTTTTGGTTAAGTGACTGCCTTCGGCTCAGGTCATGATCTGGGATCGAGCCCTGCATCGGGCTCCCTGCTCGGATGGAAGCCTGCTTCTCCCTCTCCCACTCCCCCTGCTTGGGTTCCCTCTCAACGCTGTCTCTCTTTCTCTCTGTCAATTACATAAATAATATCTTTAAATAAATAAATAAATAAAAGACAATAGTAACTGCTGGTGAGGATGTGGAAAAACTGGAACCTCAGATGCTGCTGGTGGGAAATGTAAATGGTGCAGCTGCTTTGGGAAAGTTTGGCAGTTCCCCAAAGGGGTTAAACAATTATCTTACCATCCAGCACTTCCACTCCTAAGTATACACATAAAAGAGAGGAAAACACAGGTCCCCACAAAAACTTACAACAAATGTTCATGGCAGCATGATCCACAATAGCCAGAAGCTGAAAACAACCCAAGGGTCCATCAACCAGATGAATGGAAAAACAAAATGTAGAATATCTGGACAATGGACTATTATTCAGCCGTAAAGAGGAATGAAGCCCTAATTCATGCCACAACGTGGATGGACCTTGGAAACATGATGCTAATAAAGAAGCCAGTCCCAAAGGCCACATATTGGATGATTACACTTGTACAAAATTTCCAAAATAGGCAAATCCACAGAGACAGAAAGTAGATTAGTAGTTGTCTGGGGCTGAGGGGTCAAGGGGGGGGGGTGACCGCTAATGGAGACAGGGGTTTCTTTTTGGGGTGATGAAAATGTCATGGGGTTCCATAGCAGTGATAGTTGCACACCTTTGCAGATAAACTAAAATCTACCAAATGGTACAGCTTTTTTTTTGTTGTTGTTTTTTAAAGATTTTATTTATTTATTTGAGAGAGAGAGAATGAGAGACAGAGAGCACGAGAGGGAAGAGGGCAGAGGGGGAAGCAGACCCCCCGCTGAGCAGGGAGCCCGATGTGGGACTCGATCCCGGGACTCCAGGATCATGACCTGAGCCGAAGGCAGTCGCTTAACCAACTGAGCCACCCAGGCACCCCCGAATGGTACAGTTTAAGTGAGTACATTGTATGATATGTGAATTACATCTCAATAAAGCTGTTATTTGGGGCGCCTGGGTGGCTCAGATGGTTAAGCGTCTGCCTTCGGCTCAGGTCATGATCCCAGGGTCCTGGGATCGAGCCCCGCATCGGGCTCCCTGCTCAGCGGGAAGCCTGCTTCTCCCTCTGCCTCTCTCTCTCTCTCCCTGACTCTCATGAATAAATAAATAAAACATTTTAAAAATAAAGCTGTTATTTTTAAAAAGTGACACGGTCAGGCAGGATCAAGCTCAGGGAAACACAATGTATTTGAAATGACCTCGCTCCCTCCCTTCAACCTTCCCTCTCTCTCTCTGTCCCTTCCTTCCTCCCTTTAGCAGAAAATAAGCATCTCCAGTCACAGGATCTCAAGTACTGAGAAATGAGAGAGGGCATCACAGGGGAAGTTTCCAGATGCTTCCACAAAGGCCTCTGGGCCAACGCATAGAAGTGGGGGTAGGAGGGGCCTCTGTGTCCTTTTGCGGATTGTCCTTTTTCAATTCTCTCTGGGCAGTCACAGGCTCAGTGCTAGGAGAAGGTGGCCCTGGCTGTGGGCAGCCTGACATGTGGACCAAGTGTAGGCCATGGGCCACTATGGGGGCATAAGGCACACAAACGGCCAAAGAGCATAATCCCAGGAGAGAAATGTGACAGGGACCCAGTCTCTGAAAAGTACAGAAGTGTCCCCACAGAAGCAGCCCCCACCTTGTCACCACCCACCAGAGTAGGCTTACCTGGTGCCAGGACGACTGGCTCGGGCTCCCCCCGGTTTCCATAGTAGCAAATAACATCTCCCTTCTCTGTGCTGTGGACAGGAGGAAAGAGAGTCAGATGGGAGCTATGGGGCGTCCAAATCTCTCACTGTCTGGCAATCTCCACAGTCCAGGACAGGGACAATGGCTCGCTGCAACCAGGACAGGAGCTGGTCAGGGCCCCTGCCTCCCAGGTAGGATCTTTGAGACCCCTGGCTCCTGACTCCTGGCTCACCAGAGACCAGTGGCCTGGGAGCAGCATCTAAAAGACCCTCCTGCCTCACCACATGCCCCCGTGACACAGGTACTCGCATGCTATGTGCGTTAATAACTGCACTGTGCCCACAGACACCAGTCCCCACCCCCACAGCCCATCTCTGGACACCTCCAGACACAGTGGAATACCCCAGGGTAACAGAGGCTTCCAAACAAAGCACCAAAGATCACATTTGCCTACTTTTATGTGCTGAGTGTGCATTTAAAAATAGTTCAAAATGCTCAGAGCTGAAAATGTTCCCACTCCTAAATACCATAGTAAATCTTCCTTGAAATTGCCTTCTCTGCAAACTAGGAAGGACTCTTCCTGGCCTGTGAGCCGCCTTGCTACAGGTGCAGGGAACGCCACACAGGAACCTTAACCTCCAGGATGAACCACTGCAAAGAAAGAGCCGGGTGGGCTGCCAGGGAGTCCCTCTGGCTGTGCCCACCCTGGCCCCAGGGGGCTTCACATTCTGCTTGTGTTCTTCCTCCCCACAGCCCCTGGCTCATTTCTCAAGATATGTGGCTAATGACTTCAGAAATTGTGTTTATAGGCACAAAGCTAGAAAGCATGAAGACCTGTGGATTGGACACCCACTCCTGCCATGCTTGGTCAGGGACAAGCCGTGATAGCAATGAGGCTCTCTTCTTTTTTTTTTTTTTTTTAAAGATTTTATTTATTCATTTGAGACAAAGAGACACAGAGAGAGAGACAGAGAGAGAACATGAGCAGGGAGAGAGGCAGAGGGAGAGGGAGAAGCAAGCTTCCTGCTGAGCCAGGAGCCCGATGTGGGGCTTGATCCCAGGACCCTGGGATCATGACCTGGGCGGAAGGCAGATGCTTAACCATCTGAGCCACCCAGGTGCCCCAAGGCTCTCTTCTTCTTGACCCTGACTTCCTTCTGGCACCTACCACTGGGGTTCCTTGCTGACTGCCGACTCCCTCCACCCTCTGGCCTCAGCCCTCCACACCTGGCCCTTGGGCATAACCCACTCAGTTGCCCTGCGACCCCCTGGCCTTGAGAGCAGTGTCTAGGGAGGCAGGCTCTGACCCTGTGGCCCCAGGAGCCAGGAGAGCTGTTCAGGCACGGATGGGCCCAAGCCCACCTGCAGGAGCCGCCTGCCCATGCATGTGTCCACTCAGAGAATGGGGCCCTCGTCACCCAGCCACTTTGACATGGCTGCTGAGCACTGAGTCCTGCTGGTCTACTGGTCTTCCAGACTGGGTCAGCTGTAGAGAGAATGACAAGCAAAGGGGTCCCTGCTGGGCATGGAAGTCTCCCTGCAGTAGCTGCCCATGGTGCGGAGGAGAGGTCCAGGGCAGCAAGTACCTACGCCAGCCCCACCTCCTCCCATGGCCACTGCAGCCTCCACATCAATGTGTCGGTCCGTGCAGTGGGGCTGAGCAGGCCACATGCAGTGGACACTCAAGGCACAGTGGGCCTGGGCCTGGGGCTCCTTGTGGAAGGAAGTAGGCTCAGGCCAGGTATCTGGTCATGGGCCAACCACGGGGTACTGACCACCTCCCCTGGTGGAAGCTGACGACATCCACTGACCTCTGGGGCACTGGCAGCGGGGTGCATAAGGGGAGGGCAGGAGGGAAGGACGATGGATGCTCGCTTCACTGAAGGACAAATTCACAAAACCCCTGCAGTCCCCAGCCCACATCTGTAAAGTGCAAGTCCTCCTCCAGGAGGGAGCACAGGACGCCCCACCCGCCCTGTCGGGCTGTTTTCACCAATGCCTGAATCCACCAGCCACTCTGTGCGGCCTGCTCTGAGGAATGCACGTGGGCCCTGGGGCATCGGAGGTGAGGACACCCAGTCAGGGCCTCTCCACATCGGCCACCCTTCATGGCTGTGGCATTACCACTCCCCCACCTGCCGTGATCTGCCTTATGCACCAAGACTGTCAATAGTGTCTACTCATCTGTCGCCACATCTGTCTGCACACCTGGAGAAAGGGCCGGGTAGGCGCCTGGCACCCAGCACGCAGCCCCAGCCGCTCCCCCTGCCACTGTCCACTGGCATCTGATCAACAGTCCTGGGCACAGGCTCTGGGGTCACCACCCCCCTCCGGGGTACAAGGGTACCACAGGACTCCCACTACTCTGCACCAAACACCAACAATCACTTCACCTCACGACTCAGCGTCCCCCGGGGGAGGCGGACCATGGGCAGTGCCCGCCTCTCAGCCGGCACTCAGCAAACACTGCTGAGCAATAGGCCCTGGCCTAGAGACAGCCCTGTGGAGGCCCACAGCAGTGCGGCTGGCGCCTGAGCTGCTGCAGGGCCATGGCCAGGGTCCAGGCACAGGAGCCACACAGATAAATGCACTCGGAGAAGCCAGGCCACAGCCCAACAATGGCCAGCGAGCACCTCAGCTAGAAACACAGATGCTGCAAGCCGCCACGGCCGTGAGCGCAGTGCTCCTCCCCAACCTGGTGCCCACTTGGTGGGATGGGGCTGCAGTCTCCAGGGGCACCTGGACCCCAGCCAACAGCCCAGAGCAGCACGGGGACCCCAGCCCCACTGCACACCAGCAGGGGTCTTCGCCACGTCGGAGCTCGGCCACAGCAGGTGCACACGGGATGGCTGTGAGGATGTGCCAGGCGCTGCACATGAAGGGCTCAGCATCCACCCCCACACGGCCATGCGGGCACCTGCCGGCTACTGCTGCACCTCTGAGCGCCTCACTGGGCCTGGCAACACCCCAACTGTCGCGGGCCCCTGCCCAGTTCCAGCAACCAGCCTCCTGACTCATGGCCGGCACAGGCGCCCCTGAGGCTCCAGGCCTCTTGGGGACCCGTCCTCCTGCCTCTGCTCCTTACCTATCTGCCCGACTCCAAGTAGGGGAAGACTTCCCCCAAATGACTGAGCAGCAGAGCCTCCACGTCCTCTGGTGACGGGGCCCATGGGCAGCTGGGACAGCTATGTTGCCCCTTGACAACTCCAGACGGGCCCTGGGAGCTGTCCACTGAGCCCCTTGCAGAAGCTGAGATGATCCAGGCCACATGCTCAGACACACCTCCCTAAAGAAGCCACCGTGAGGCCCCAGAGCTCAGCAGCACCTGACCACCAGCAGCTGCTCCGGACCCCGGTCAGCGGTGCTTGGGCCTTCCTCCTCCAGCCTGGGGCACCTCTGTGCAGCACAGAACAGGGCAAGTGAGGTGAAGCTCCACAACAGGGCACTCCTGAGCCACGGACACGTAGAGGAGAGCTCAGGGGCAAGGGGCCGGCGTGGGCAAGGGGTGCCCCCCGTGACTGGAGATGCCCACTGCAGTCATGTTATAGCTCGCATGTAGAAGCCAGCGACCCTGACACTGCTTCAGGAAGCCCGGGCTCTGATCCCTGCACTCCCGCAACAGTCGGCCGGCCCTGGGGACCCTCACCATGCCCACCAGGAGCGATGTCCCTGCAGAGGCTGCCGCAGTACCCCAAGGTGAGTGGCAGGGTGGGAACCCCATTTCCCATCAATCCCACAACTCAGCTTTGTGGCAGTGCCCGATGGGCTGCCGTCTCCCTCCCAGCAGACCCACCTCAGGTCGGCTGCTATGAGGTTAAAGCCGTTGTACAGATGGCCCTCCGCAGAGACCTTCTTCAAGTAGGACAAGCTGTCCATGTCTGTAGTCAGAAAGTGGGTCACAAGTTCACCTGTGGGTAGGGGACAGATACACATGGCCAAGGCAGCAGGGCTGAGTCCCTCGTCCTGGGGAGCCACACCTCATTCCCCTGGCAGCTAAGGAGGTCTGCTTCAAGAACTCTGTTTTTGTTGGGTTTTAATTTTTTTTTTTCTGCCATTACATCCTAAATGGAAGTATAGCATGAGGGGAAAAAAATCTTCAGTGGGGACAATGTGTGTCCACGGAGCTGTCTTCCCACGGGGTACTGCTCTGCAAACATCTGACAGGTGCGGGACAATGACAACAGCCAGAAGTGACACTTTGGCCTGGGGCACAAATGTGGAGAGTGTTCCCTGAGAGGGGCAAACCATGTCTGTGCAGGTAGGTGCTGTGTGGGCCAGGCGGAGGGGGGGTTCCCACAGTGATGCCAGCCAGTGGGCCTCAGAGCCGGAAACACCCCACTTCCCCTTCTTCCTCCTCCTGTGTCCACATGTGCCCAGGAAAGCCCGCCCCCCTGCCCCGCACCCTCCACCACAGCCCCATGGTACCTCGGCCCCGGGCATCTGGGTCCTGCCGTGGCTGCAGGTAGTTGGTGAGTGCGGCCAGCTTCCCCCGTGTGCTGATGCCCAGCCACGTGCCTCCTTCCTTGCCTTCCTCCATGTCAAGCCCTGTGGCAGATGATAGTGTCACCACCAGTAGCGCCTACTGCCCTGGCCCTGGGTGCTAGGGAGATACATGCTCAGCCCAGCAGCCCTGGCTAAGGAATAGGGGCTTGAACTACTCAGGGCAACGCAGCCCTAAAGCCCACAGGGCATGTGAGACAGATCATGCTCCCGGGATGACATCTGATGCCCATGGAGCCCCTGAAAGCTTGCGGTGGGACCTGGCATGTGTGGAATGCATCCTGATGCTTGGATCAACACTGGGCTGGGAGCACAGTACCAGCTCCATCCTAGCAATGGCACCAGGCCCCAATCCCACATCCTGGATCAGGTGCAGGGCCGCTGGCTTTCCTCCCCCAGCAGGACACACAGGCCCTCAGGCTGGGTGCTTCACTAGGAGCCCGGAGCACATCCAGGCCCACCTGTTTGCTTGATTCCCACCCCATAGGCCCAGGTCATGGTTAGCCCTCCATGGGGTCTCGCCACTGGGTCAGTGAGGCCCTTTAAATCATAGCAAAGTGTCTTCCTAGATTAGAGGATCATTTCAGTTGAAGACTGGGGTAAAAGCAGCTAAATCATTAAAATATCATTTTTATAATAATAATAAACTATAACAATAAAAGAAAGAAAGATGGAAAGATCAGAAAGGAAGGAGTAAACTGTATTTGTAGATGAGAGGATTACAGGTGAAGAAAATCCAAAAGGAATCTACAAAAAAAAAATCTGCTGGGGGCACCTGGCTGGCTCAGTCAGAAGAGCATGGGACTCTTGATCTCAGGGTCCTGAGTTTGAGCCTGGTGTTAGATACAAAAATTACTAAAAAAAATAAATTAACTTAAAAAAATCTACTAGAACTGCTAAGTAAATAAAGGCAAGAATCAGAAAATGAAAATTTAAAGATACCATTTACAATAGCATTAAATAAAACAAAACGTAGGAAAACATTTAAGGAAAAATGCGTAACACCTAAAGACTGAAAACCACAGAGCAGCGCTGAGAGAAGTCAAGAATCTGTAACTAAAAGAGAGACAGGGATGCCCCGTTCCTCAACCGAAGAGTCAATATTGTTAAGACGACGGTTCTCTCCAAATGGCCAGAAGAGTCAACACAATCCAAATCCAAATCCCAGGAAGCTTTTCTATTTTATAGAAATTAACAAGCTGACTTTAAAATTTATGTGCACACACAAAAGAGCCAGGATGGCCAAAGGAGTCCTGAAATAGAACAAAGCTGGAGGACTTAACACCACTTGATTTCAAAACTTGCTAAAAAAACTGCAGCAATCGAGACAGTGTGATGTTGGCATTAAGACAGACAAACAGATCAATGGCACACAAAGGAGTCCAAAATAGATCCACACATGTGTTCAACTGATTTTCAACCACGTTGCCATAGGAATGCAATAGGCAAAAGAGTTATCTATTCAATAAATAAGGCTAGGAGAACTTGAGATATGAATCTCAACCCCTACCTCACACCAAGTACAAAAATGTAAGATAAATCATAGACCTAAACACAAAACCCTAAATCAAAAGGCTTCTAGAAGCAAAAAGAGGAAAACATCTTTATGGCTTTAGGGTAGGCAAAGACACAAACAGAATAAACCATAAAAGAGTAAACTTCACTTCACGAAAAGAAAATATTCTGCTCACCAGAAGATGTCATTAAGAAAATGAGGAGGCAATACATTTATCCAACAAGGGACTCCAATCCAGAATGCATAAAAAACTCCTACAAATCAAACACTGAAAAGTAAACAAGAATTCCATATCTGGCCAATCACCAGGGACCAGATTTACTCTCCTACCTACAACCACCAAAAGAAAATACATGAAACAATGCGTTTCAAGATACTGGACATCAAAAAACAAAGGACACAGATCTCTGAGACAAGAAATAAACTAGGCGAACCCCAAGACTGGAGAGAGTCTCCAGGACACTGCATGGGGAGGAGACCCAGGCCGAGGGTCTGGACTCCACCGGACTCCCTGGCCGAGGAGAAGGGCTGGGAGCCTGAGGAGACTGAGGAGACCAGAGCTCCCAGGACAGAAGACCAGAGAGGAGAGAGCTGCACAGAACCCCAGACAACATGTGTGTGAAGAAACTACCCGTGGCCAAGAAAGAGCCATCCAGAAAGATTAGAGGAGACAGTGCTCATGCAGGGCTGGGAATAGTGCCTGTTCCTAGAAGTCAGCCTGGAAAACCTCAAGATCTAGGGAGCACAGGCAAGGGAAGACAGAAGGATCTTGCCTGAGGAGTAGGGAATCATTGGCCTTAGACTGGGCATAGCTTCAGAGCCACTTAACCAATCTTAAAAGCAAGATCTGAAAGGATCAAATTGTTTCTGAGCATCTTGACTGTGTCCCGGGACAAAGCTCAAAAATATTTATAGATATACAAAATATTCGGTCCCCAACAAGATAAAACCCATAAATGTTTGGCATCCAATCAAAAATTACCAAGCATGCAAAGAAGCAGAAAAACATGGCCCTGCTTACTAAAAGTTCAGTCAATCTAGTCAAACTGAACTGGAACTGACACAGACATCAGACTTTGCAGACAAGGATATTTAAACAGCTATTAAAACTATACTCTGTATGCTAAAATAGTTAAGAACATACAAAGAAGATAGAATAATTGAATTTCTAGAGATAAAAACTACAATGTGTGAGAGAAAAAACATATACGATGGGGTTAAAAGCAGATTAGACACCGGAGAAAGAAAGATTAGTGAATGTGGTTATGGCAATAGAAATGATCTAAAATGAAACAGAGAAAAGAGGGTTTTTAAAAATGAATTGAGCATTATCAAGGGTGCCTGAGTGGCTCAGTCAGTTAAGTGTCTGACTCTTGATTTTGGCTCAGGTCATGATCTCAGGGTCGTGAGACTGAGCCCCGCGTCAGGCTCTGCGCTCAGCAGTGTATCTGCTTGAGATTCTCTCTCTCTTCCTCTGCCCCTCCCCTCATTCATGCACACCCGTGTGCACACTCTCTCTAAAAAACTGAGAAATAAAATCTTTTAATAAAATGAACTGAGCATCATCAAAGTGTGGGACAACACAACCTATATGTGTGAATAGGCAGAGAGAAGGAAAGAGATCGAAAAGAAAGAGCAGGAGACAGAAAAAATATTTTAAAAAATAATACCTGAATTTTTCCAAACTTCTAACAAGTTCCCAAGCAATGCTGATGCTACTAGCTCACAGATCGCATCTGGAGAACCACTGGCCTACAATTCTGCACACAATTTGGTGATGTCAGATGGCGGGAGGATGCGGATCTTAGTGTCTTCCAGCCCTAACTGGTGCAGTGGCCACTGGGCCCACCCGGCACTGTCATGCAGCAGGGCCACCCTCCCACTAGGCAGGAGCCCCGTATCAGCATGCCAGAGACCAACTCCAAATCACTACAAAGGGTGAAGGATTCCAAGTGGCTGGAACCCCTCAGCAGGGATTGGCCCTGATTTAGGGGCAGGGTGCAGGCCTGAGTGCCTAAGCAGCATGGAGCCCAGGAGGCCAGGACGGCCAAAAGAGCCCAAACAGGCTAACCCTTCATCTGTGTACTGTTCTACAAAAGTACTCAAGAAGTGCCATCAGGCCCTCAGCCCCACCCACCCACCCTGACCTCAGCCCCACCCACCCTGACCGTCCCCACCCCCCCACGCCATACAGCCACCCATTCATGCCCGGCAGCAGCAACACACACGGCCTGCCCCATCCCCATGAGCCCCTTCCATTCTACTCTAGCTCAGGATGGTTGGCATGGTACTGGCCAGGCCCACAGGCTCCCCTCAGCCCTCCTCACATTGCCCTGCAGGCCTGACCCTCGACCTCTGGGAGAGCCATGGCTGGCCCAGCCAAGGACCCCACATACATGGCCCCCCTGGGGTTACTGTACTGAAGTACCTGGAGCTTCCACAACAGGGGTCTCTGGCCCCCCACTTCTGTCCGCACATCTAGACATTTCTAATGTCTCCCGCGCAGCTTCTGAGGAGGCCAAGACATAACCCAGAGACCTAGCCTCTTCTCCCTCTTGCTCTTAGTGAGAGGGGTCTCACAACAGCTTTCCCCACCACCTGCCAGACCTCCTGTCCACGACACTGCCCTGCCTCAGTCTCCCCACTCCTGTCCTCTTTCCACATGGCACCAGAACGATCCAGCCTGGGCAGTGTTTTCCTCATACCAATGCCCAACCAGTCTATACAGGAGGCCCTCTATAGAAGTTCCACAGTCAAGCTTTTAGATGCTGCAGGCGAAGCAGGGCACACCTGGTGTCCCCAGACCCCTGAGGGCACCCACTCAGCCCACTGGGCACCTGAGCACCCCTGTCAGCCCTGCCAGGTTCCTTTTTGCTTCCCTGATGCCTAGCTCGCAGGCAGAGGGACCTTGGCCTGGCCAATACCTGTCCACATGCCCTCCAAGTAGACCCCTGTCCGCCCCATGGGCAGAAACTGCTCTCTGTCCACGGGGCTCAGGGAGGCTGCCCGCTGAGCCAGCAGGGGACACAGCTGTCACCTCCGCTTCTGCCTCCCTCTGTGGGAACTCCTCATGGCAGCTCCCATCTGAACGTGCTCCAACTAAGCCTCTGCTTCCCAAATTCAGACCATCTCTGGAGCAAGGCGTGCCGGTGTGTAAAGAGAAATGCATGTGCTCGCGTGCGCACACACACACACACACACACCCCAACTACGATGCTTCACAGAGTGACCGAATGTGAACCTGCACCTCATACAAACCCAACCACACGTGCAAAGCGAAAAGGTGGATCCAAATAAAACCAACTGATCCTTCCAGCTACTTCTCTGGGAACCCACAACACATGAAACCATGTGGATGGCGCTGGGTAGACACTTCGGGGCTGGTCACCTCAATGCTGGCCCCAGACCCCAACCTGGGAGCCTCCCCCATGAGACCAGTCAGTGTCCACTCCTTCATTCTGCACTTACACGGAGAGGCAGCACCAGTAACAGTTAAAAGCACTCTGGGGCTCCTACTTCCTGCCATGTTGTGGCCGCCCCCCGAGGAAAGACTCACCACTGAGGACCTCATTGTTGCTCCCCCAGAAGTCAGCTAGCTTGGATGGTCTGTGGTAAAATTCATCCCTGTTGGCCGCCAGGATGAGCCTGAAAGAGAAAGCATGACCAAAGGTCTCAGGGGAAAACAGAAAAGCCAATTTTTTCTCCTGTTAACAAAGAAAATTTGCCTCCTTTAGCAACATAGGCAAGTCCTAAAGAGGACAGGAACCCTCAGGAGACAAAGATCATGATGGCGCCAGACAGGTGGGTTTCCTAGGGAGCCTTCGGCCAAGACTGTACCCCAGGACCCTGACAAAGAGAGAGGCTATGCTGGGCAAAGACGCATATCCCATCCCACCCTGCATACCCCACTTACCCAAAAAGGGCAGCAGCACCTGCACAGGCATGTCCCAGGTGCCCCGGTGGCAGAGAAGTACCCCTTCTGCCCATCTGTCCCTTCCCCCGAGGCCATCCCCAGTGAGCCCCTGACTTCCTGGAAATGTGAGCAGGCCCACCAGAAGGGCCCTGGGGACATGTGGAGCAGCGGCAGAGCACAGGATCTCTGGAGGCTGCTGTCCTGCATTTTGGGGTGTTTGGGGGAAGGAAGTGGGGTAAGAACTTCTGTGTTTCTCTAGTTTTTTGCATTATGAATCCAACAAGTTTTTTGTTGGCAAGCAGAGAAGATGTCAATGTTTTCAAAAGAGTTCTAGTTTTAACATAAGAAAACAAAGTTTCTGGACATCTGTGTGGCTCAGTTGGTTAAGCGACTGCCTTTGGCCCAGGTCATGATCCTGGAGTCCTGGGATCAAGTCCTGCATCGGGCTCCCGGCTCGGCAGGGAGCCAGCTTCTCCCTTGGACCCTCTCCCCTCTCATGCTGTTACTCTCTCTCTCTCAAATAATAAATAAAATCTTAAAAAAAAAAAAAAAAAAACAAAGTTTCTAGTCGGCTTTGCCCTTTTAAATAAGAACACAGACTGTGACTGAGTGGGGCTGCCACGTCTGTGAGACCTCTGGGTCTAAGAAGGGACAGCCAAAGGACCCTCTGAGCACCACCGGCAGGTGCACAAAGGACACGGGGCCAGGAGCTACGGCTTGGCCACCTGTGGTCACACTGGGTCTGAAACCAAGTCAGTCTAGTCAGTGGTCAGATCCTAAGGAGTCTTCAAAAATCATTTTTGTATTGACTCTTAGATATTTATGAACATTTAGGGGCGCCTGGGTGGCTCAGTCGGTTAAGTGTCTGCCTTCAGCTCAGGTCACGATCTCAGGGTCCTGGGATCAAGTCCCGCATCGGGCTCCCTGCTCAGCGGAGAGTCCGCCTGTCCCTCTCCCTCCGTCCCTCCCCCCCGGCTCACACATGTACCATCTCTTTCTCTGTCAATCAAAATCTTAAAAAAAAAAAAAAAGATTTTTATGGACACTTGCTTGTGGTAAAATGTGAGTTAACAAAGTTCTATTCCCCCGGGCACAGCACTCCGGGCTGCTCCAGGTCTCAGGGACAGGCACTTAGGGAGCAGTCGCTGTCCCTGATACGAAACCCAGCCATTCACAGAACAATCCTCTGCAGCGCCACCTGCCGGACCCCAGGCCCGGTCTGAGGAAGACAGCCTTAGGGAGAAGCCAGCCGGGCCCTGACCTCTTTTATCTTCTGCCACATCTGCTTTGTCCCTTCCTTCTGCGACTCAATTCTGGACCCAACCTGGCTAGCACTGCTCCCACAGGCTACGTGTATGGGCCGGGCACCCCACCAACCCGTGGGTGGAGGTCATTCCACGTGGTCAGGAAACAGTGTCCGCCTTCAGAATCCCAAGCACCGCTCCTCTGCTCACTCGTCCTGACACCTATGCTGAGAGGGGGCCGGGGAGGCCGGGGAGGCCAGCGAGGTGCTTCCCAAATGGAGACTGGTGCTTTTGGCTTCTGGTTCTGATTCTTACGTATGTCTCCAGAAAAGGAAAAATTAGGGAAAAAAAAAAAAGCTGACTGAGCAGAAACTTGTCCTAAGATTTTCAACTCCCTACTATTTTTAAAACAAGGAGCAGTGACACGCATTTGTTAATAACTAGGAATATTAATAACTGCCCGGTTATTTCTGCCATGAGAGTCGCTATTTTGCTGAATTGCTAGTGGTTTGTTGGGGATTTCATTAAATACCTAATTGGGAGACGTGGGCATGATGAGTACCCACATCAAGGCTCCAAGTAAGAGAAAGTATTCCCTCACTCACCACTTCTGGATACTGCAACACCAATAAAAGTCCCACCTGTGCCACAGCGCCCAGGGGCAGGGGCCATGCCCACCAGTCAGGGGCTCGGAGGACAGCAAGTCAGGTTTGTTTTGTTCTAACAACTGACACCACTAATTACTCATCGATGGGCACTCCTCACCCTGCTACTGGGGGTGAGTCTGTGCACCGTCTGGAGGTACTAGGTAGATCTGTGTACCACCTGAGTGTGAGAGTCTGCGCAACACCTGGGGGGTGAGTCTGCACACCATCTAGGATGGCGGAGTCTGCACACCATCTGGGGAGTGAGTGTGTACCATCTGGGATGGCTGAGTCTGCACACCATCTGGGAGAGTGCGTCTGTATACCATCTAGGGGGTGAGTCAGTGCACCATCTGGGGGAGCTAGGCGTGTGCACCATCTGGCAGGTGAGTTGTGTGTCGTCTAGAAGGTGAGTCAGGGCACCATCTCAGGGGCTGAATCTGTGTACTATGGGGTGGGGGATCTCGGCACCATCTGGGGGGCAAGTCTGTGCACCATCTGGGGAGAGTTTAGTGCCAGGTAGCAGGTGCACAGGCCCATGGCCCAGTGATGTCACCAGCAGTGATGAGTCCCATGGAAGCCACCAGAAGGATGTGACAGCTCGCCCAGCAGCCCCTCCAGACTGGAGCCAACAAGGGGAATTAGCTCATGAGTCTAAACAGACATTTTGATAAAGACGGTGGTTATACTACAGCCATGACAGTGTTACCTGATGGGAAGCATACTGGTTTTCTATGGGGCCTCACAAATTGCCACACACATAGCGTCCGTATACAGTAGCTCAGAGCAACGTCTACTTCTCATCTCAGTCTTTGGTCAGGAGCGCAGGCCGGGATGTGCTGGGTGCTCTGCTCAGTGGCCCCTGAGGTAGCACCCAAGGTGCCGACCAGCAAGGTGTCGCTGAGGTTCGGGATATTATGTTCCTGAGGTTGCTGCAGTATTCCCATCCTAGGCCGGGGTCACTCTCAACTCCTAGAGGCCACCCCCAGTTCCTGGCCATGGGCCCCTCCAAGCACAGCAGCTTACCTCTTCAGGAGGGGCTTGGCCCCACCTGGGGGCTCTTCTGATTACATCAGTGCCACCCAGGACTGCTCCCATTTGACTAACTCCAACTCAACTGATTAGGGACTTTTGTCACATTGGCAAAATCCCTTCACATTGAGCCCCACAGCCCCACACACAACCAGGGGAATGAATGACACTGGTGTGTACAGCGAGGGCAGGAATCTTGGGAGCCATCAGCCTACCACAGGGGTTACGGGAGCTCACATTTTACTTTGTACATCCTGTAGGGTATGACTTCTTTTCAAAGAGCACGTACCCCTTTACAATCAGGGACATAACTAGAACCCCAGGGAAACACCGCTGCCTCCACAGAGCAAGGTCATGGGGATCCTGGGGCAAAGCTGCAGCCAGCACGGAAAAGTTCCAAGTCAGCAGCTCACAGGCTGCTAAAACCGTTTCTTACCTGCTACACTCCTTGCCTCAGTGCTGCAGATATCCGTACTAAAATTTAAAACGAACGGAAACAACAGGCGCCCAGACAGTACTCACACTGGATAATTGTCACCAAAAATTGGAGGTTCCAAGTGCCACATAACAACAGGCATGGGAGGCAGAGGCTGGGACCACCCAGGGGAATCCCACGTCTGGGCAGGGGCCATGATGCCCCATGGCAGAAGCAACCCCAGGATGGAGTGACTCCCACGGAGCCCACCTCACCAGGGCCAGCTCAGCACCAAGAGGACAGGTTGGGAGGCCCGAGGGCATTTGGGGAGTCATGCCAGGGCAGTGCTTGCGGGGAGGCAGCAGTGGGATGTGACCTGGGGACCGCTGCCACATCTGGAGGGATGGGTATCCCCAACAGCGAGGGGCAGTGGGATGTTGACATGGGGGATGGGAGGTGTAGACCACGGGATCCATGACACCAGGGCCCAGCCCAGCGTCAGGCCTGGAGATGCTCTGCAGAAGTGGCCATGCTCACATTCACTCCTTGGGCAGGTGCTGAGCTGGCTCCCTCCCTGCCTGCACCCGGTGAGCGTCACTCAACAACACACTGTGACTGCCAAATCTGGGGGGAAGAGACCACAAGATGCATGCTCCGCGGTAGGCTACACTTTCTGTCGTGGGGAAACAGATGATACGATGCTTGAACGAGGCCCAAGAGAAGGAGAGATGCTTCAGGAGCCATGCCTTTCACCAGCAGGCCTGCAAAGTGGCAGGCACAGACCAAGCACCACCATTACTGGGCCATCCCAGGCAGGGCATGACAGGGACAGGCTCATCTTCCAGGAACTGACTCCTGGGAGGTCAGAAAACACATTCCCGTGAGATCAGCATCTGGCAATGGCAGAGCCGTGGGTGACACTGCCCACAGCGTCAAAGGTGAGGATGTCTCATTCTTTTCTGTAGGGCAGATATTTAAATCATTTACATAGACAGTTGACCCTTGAACACAGGGGTTAAGGGAACCAACCGCCCTCCCCGCAGAGTCAAAAATCCAAGTATAACTTTTTTTTTTTTAAGATCTTATCTATTCAGGGGCACCTGGGTGGCTCAGTCAGTTAAGCGGCTGCCTTCGGCTCAGGTCATGATCCCAGGGTCCTGGGATTGAGCCCCACGTCGGGCTCCCTGCTCGGCAGGGAGCCTCCTTCTCCTTCTCCCTCTGTCTCCCTCTCTGCCTACTTGTGCTCTCTATCTCTCTGTCAAATAAATAAAATCTTTAAAAAAAAAAAAATCTTATCTATTCATTTGACTGAGAGAGAGAGGAAGAGGGGGGGAGCACAAGCAGGGGAAGCAGCAGAGGGAGAGGGAGAATCAGGCTTCCCACTAGGCAGGAAGCCCAACATGGGGCTCCATCCCAGAACCCTGGGATCATGACCTGAGCCGAAGGCAGATGCTTAACCGAGTAAGCCACCCAGGCTCCCCAAAAATCCATGTATAACTTTTGACTCCACCAAAACTTAACTAGTACTGGCCTACTGTTCACCACAAACCTTACCAATAACATAAACAGTTCAATCCACATGTATTTTATATGTTATATATATTACATACCGTATTTTTTACAATAAAGTAAGCTAGAGAAAAATAAAACATTATTAAGAAAATCATAAAGAGGAGCGCCTCACTGGCTCATTGGTGGAACCCATGACTCTTGATCTCAGGGTTGTGAGTCCGAGCCCCACGTTGGGTGTAGAGATCACTTGAAAAATCGAGTAAAAAAAAAAAAAATCATAAGGAAGAGAAAATACATTTATAGTACTGTACTTTAAAAAATCGGCATGTCAGGGCACCTGGGTGGCTCAGTCGTTAAGCGTCTGCCTTCGGCTCAGGTCATGGTCCCAGGGTCCTGGCATCGAGCCCCGCATCGGGCTCCCAGCTCGGCGGGAAGCCTGCTTCTCCCTCTCCCACTCCCCCTGCTTGTGTTCCCTCTCTTGCTGTGTTTCTGTCAAATAAATAAATAAAATCTTAAAAAAGAAAAAATCGGCATGTAAGTGGACCTGCACAGTTCAAATCCATGTTGTTCAAAGGTCAACTTTCCATGGCAAGGATGGCCACCATTCCAGCTATAAAAGTCCCCTTCGCAACCATCTGACCCTGGAGCAGCAATGACTGCAGGGATGAGCTCAACCCACAAACAAAACCAGGTGCTTCCCATTACCCCAAGTGCCAAGAGGCCACTGCATGTGTGTTGATATTGAGGGTGCCTAAGAGAGCACACGGAGCACAGGGTCTTCGATGGGTCCCAGCCATGTGGACCAGTTTGGTGGGCAGCAGAGTCCAAGTGGATGGTGGCCCTGGCACCTGGTTTGTCTGGCTTGGTGGGAGAGAACTTGGTCTGGACAGTGAACAATGATGACACACCGTGAAGACATACTCCACCACCAAACGGATACATGGGCTGGCATGGCTTGGGAAGCCTATGGCACGGCCATCGAAAGACACTCGCAGGAATCAATTTGGTAGTTCCTCAGAAAGTCGAAAACAGAACTGCCATGTGATCCAGTAATTCTGCCTCGGGGTATACCCGCCCCCAAAAAAGAATGGAAAGCGGGACTCAAACAGACACTTGTATACTATCTCCACGGCAGCATGACTCACAATAGCCAAGAAGTGGAAATAGTCCAAGTGTCCATCAAGAGATGAATGGATAAAAATGTGGTCCTGCATACAGTGGGATGTTACTGAGCCTTAAGAAGGAAGGAGATTCTGACACATGCTACACCGTGATCTTGAGGACACTATGCTCAATAAAATAAGCCAGTCACATAAAAATACTACGATTCCACTTGTATGAGGTCCCCAGAGTAGTCAAGGTCATTGAAACAAAGTAGACTGGTGGTTGCCAGGGGCTGGGGGGAGGGAAACGGGAAGTCAGTGTTTGGTGGAGACAGAGATTCAGCTGGGGACAGTGAAGAGTTCTGGAGATGGATGGCGGGGATGGTTGCACAACGACGTGAATGTACTTAATGCCACTGAACTGGACACTTGTCAATGGTTAGAATGGCACTCCTATTCCTGCCAATTATTAGGTGGGGGGGGGGGGGAGATGAAGACACAGCAGTGCATGCTAACGTGGAGGGCAGAGGCTGGTGCATCCCAGGCCAGGACAGGGATGGCTAAAGCAGGAGGGAGCCCAAGTGAGGGACGCTGGGGCAGGTCCTGCTGGCCCCATCGGCTCCTGGCAGCACTGCCTAGCCAGGGCCTCCTCCCCACCACACTGATGGCCCTGGAGCCTGGCCTGCTCCCCATTCCACTCTAGGCACCGGGAACCCCTCTCCAATCTCTGACAGGCCCAGGCTTGGCCTCTCCTCACTGGCCCTGCTGCAGTGTCCCTCCCATGCGGCCCCCTCCCTGCTCCTCCCATCCTTTTCTCCTATCACACATGTATGGAAGCATGAATACCAAGGGCCCACAGCCCACCCATTCTCAAGGGCCAGACAACCCCACAGCTAGAGTAGGAGCAGCTACCGGAAGTCCCTCTTGCCCCCACCCCCCCCACGCAACAGGGTAAACAACAAGTGTATTTGGTCAGTCACCAGCGGTGGTATGTTTAGGTTTTGGCTTAGGGCTTTGGAATACACTGGAGAGAAACATTAAGGCTGTCTTGAATCACAATCCACAAGGAGTCGTTATGAAGAGAGGTCTTGGCAGTGACGCACAGGTCCCGAGCGAAAACAAGAGAGACCTCCTTCCTCCTTCTTCCCATGTTTATTTTACTGGCAGGAGACTGGAGGTAACCTCAGGAAACAGCATTTCCAGGGAGGCTGTGGCTGAATCTGGTAGTAAATATAGCCAGGAACAGACTCAGGGAATTGTCAGGCTGCGTGTCCCCGTGTGAGAAATCCTTATCAGGTCAAAACAGAGTCATTTTGTTGGTATGTGAGAGTTCACGTGAGCACAGAAGGGTGCACATGAAACCTCAGTAGCCAAAGGGGTAGACCATGTCAGTAATCCCGCTATTATGTCTCAGCCCCAAATTTGCCCTTCACTGCCTCCTCAGGATAAAGGAGCTGACGTTGGGGCTAGTACCATATTAAGTTTCATCAGTAGAGGGCGCTGAAGAGACACCGCAGGACACTCCTGGCAACATGCCTGGCTCCCCAAGGATGAGTCCGGTTACACATGCGGCTTCCCCCACGCACCTAGTGACCAGCACCTCTCCCCAGTATCCTCCCGAGACAGTTGCCCGCACACCGGAGGGCAGACTCCTAGCAAGTTCCACTGCCATGGCACCCCAGCGATTTCTTTGCTATCCAGTGTGCCGCGGCTGAGCGTCTCCGGCAAGGTCTGGCTCTCAGCCTGAAGGTGGAAGACGGGGTTCCACCCAGGGCATTCCAATCCTGTTATAGTCAATAATTCTGGATGTTACACTTCCCCTGCTCAAATCACTGCCCCTGGATCCTGCCCACTGGCTACACCCCAGTTCATTCTGCTGGGGGTCATGCAGGGTCAGCTCCAGGACGCTGGCCTGGCCCTGCTGTCCATTCCTCTGCATGATGGGAACACTGGGGACTCTTCAGTCCCCAACTTCTGGCCTGGAATGAGTTTCATTCAGCACAAAATTAGGCAGCATGGTGTCTGTGCAATTTTGCATGGTGACTCAAGTCTAAGAAGCTAATCAAAATGGTTCAAATCATTTCTGGTATAGATTTCAAAATGATGAAAACTTTCCAAGCAATCGTACTAGTGATCAGTTTAAAATGTCATTTTGGTTGTGGGTTACCTCTCAGCCTCATACTTGGAAAAACACGGAAAAATTCCCACTGGGTACCCCAGGAAACAGAGGGGCACATCCAGAGCCCAAGGTCATGGGGAGGAAGGGGGTGCACTGGATCATGTCTCATTCCTCTCTGGCCTCAGTTTCCCACCTCCTCTGCTGATCTCCCAGCTTCCCCACCCCCACCCTCATTCCCCAGCTCAGGACCCACAGACCCTGTGTTCCTACCACCACCCAGACTTACCACTGGCAACACAGACGAGCCCAGTCTAAATGGGGCTCTTGTGGGGCGCCTGGGTGGCTCAGTTGGTTAAGTGACTGCCTTCGGCTCAGGTCATGATCCTGGAGTCCCGGGATCGAGTCCCGCATCGGGCTCCCTGCTCAGCAGGGAGTCTGCTTCGTCCTCTGACCCTATCCCCTCTCATGTGTTCTCTCTCTCTCATTCTCTCTCTCTCAAATAAATAAATAAAATCTTTAAAAATAAATAAATAAATAAATGGGGCTCTTGCTCATCAAGCCAGTTCTGCTGCCCCTGGCGCCCCTGCAGAAACCACAGGGCTGCGCCCCTACCTGGCCCAACATGGCTCCTCTGTCCTGCCCCTACAGCGACCTTAAGCAGCTAAGCCTCTGCACCTTTGTATGTCAGTTCAGCTTTCCTGCCACCTGGCAGTACCCACTCCTGCATCCCACACTGAATAACTGCTGTTGGACAGGGCAGGCCCAGCCTGTACAGCTTGTCCCCACCTGGGCGCTATGAGGACTGTGGGGCACCTGAGGCCAAGCGGAGGACAGTAGACACAGAGCAAGGGGGTTACCTGTATGCATTTTTAGAAACAGGGCGAGGATCGAACTTAAAGAAGATGATGCACATGGGTCCCTGAGAGCAGCTTTGTTCACACAGGGTCACCAGTCTGCGGGAAAAGGAAAAAAAAATGTGTTGAATAAACAGCAGACAACACACCACTGCCTCCCCGAACCTGCAGTGCTCCCTGGCCCAGAAGAGAACCGCCTCTGGGATGCCCCTGACCCTTGTGGACACGGCAGAACCATACACCAGACACCGTGACGCTCACCAGCACCGCCCAACCATTTCCCTAAGTGCTCACACACATCAGCATGGGCCAGACTGGCCCCCGCTGCCTGCCACGCTCACTGGCCCTGGACACACCACGTGGAGGGTGGCCACAGGAGCAAGAATGAGAACCTGGCGGCCTCTGGGGCCAGCAGATCTTTTCCCCTAACCGAACTGAGAACAGAGATGAGATCCTGAGGCCACTGACCCTGGACAAGGTGACTGAGGGTCTCTAGCCCTGCATGTGTGCCTGAGCCAGGGCAAGGCTGCAGAGCAGAGCCAGCGGCCGCAGCCAGGGAACAGACAACACAGAGGCTGCGGAGACACTAAAGGGAGCCAAAAAAGATGCCCCCAGAAGAGCCTCAGGAGCAAGGGGGGTGAGGGAGTGTTCGGCGTATGTGCATGTACATGAGGCCTTGAGGTCTGCGTGCATGTGCAAGTGTACAGTTATGTGTGGGTGTTTGCAAGTGTGTGCTTCCGCAGATGTCTGCATGCATATGTGTGACTGTGTGTCCACTGAGCTCCAAGTGCACTAGCCTGGGGAGCCCTGGGACTGGGGAGGGTCCGTGCAGTACCCTGCCACCCCCCTCACCCCCGCCCAGAACACAGCACCTACTAGAGCAAGGTTTGGGGTCCGCATCTTTAAAGAGGGTCTGTGAACTGGGCCCCAGCTGGGAGAAGGTGGGATGAGATGCCCAGACCCTGCCCATCCTTGCTCCAGGTTTCAACATAAACCATGAACACCGTGCCACTCCAAACCCTCTGCCCCCAAGCCTTGGAGAAGCCACACGGAGGTGGGGGGAGGGGAGGGTACTTTAGGCATGGGAGGAGCAGGAGTGGGCCGAGAGGGGCTCCAGCTCCCTGCCCCAGGCCAGGGTCCCCACCACCCACACACGACAGTCCCGAGAGAGGCGCACCCCGGGCATAGGATTGGGCAGGTGAACAGAGGAGAGGTGAGAGCCCCCCTCTATGCCAGTACAACTTCTCCCAGGTCTTGGGTCTCCGAAGCAAAACATTTTCTGTTTTGGGACTCAGAAGGAGGACGTTCCCACCATGCCGACCCTGCCATCTAAGCTGTGCCAGCACCCAAGCATGGGTGGGTGGGTGGACAGGTGGCAGGGGCTCTGGCCACAGAGCATGGAAGAGCCAAGGAGGGGCCAAAGCCTGAGGCTGGCCCCGTGGACACGACCACAGCTCGGAGCCACATGGAGGTCTTCCTGTGGATGACATCATGCTGTCCCTGCCTCTCCACTCATTTCTGGCTCACTGGTCTGGCTGGCCTGGGAAGTAGAGGGAGGGGGTCAGGGAGGAAGGATCTACTCGACTACTGTCGCCACTGGCTCCCACAGGCCCTGGAGGGATCCCCACGACTCAGCCCCATGTTCCCCCCAGCCCCTAAAGGCACGAGCATCAGTGATGCCTCAGGGGACCCAACCCTGTCCTCAGTAAAACCTTTGACTGTGCAGGTGAGACATCACCATGGTGACCAGTGCCACTGCAGAAATGCAGGGTGCCGGAAGATGGAGCCGAAGGCAGTGCCCGATGCAGAAGAGGGCCCCGAGGTGACAGGAGCAGGCTGGGTTCCCACCCTTGGCTGCCCTGGTAGTGCCCACTAGGGCCATCATCCTAGGCTTACCTGATATCAAGACTGGTGGGCAGGCTGTTGGAACTGGACCCTTCTAGTAAAAACAACTCAAAATGCTTGAAAGAATATGAAAACATCTTAAAAGCAGCCATGAACTAACAAGGTCATGCAGGATTTGGCCAATATCTCGGAGAACGTGGAAACCCAGGGAGGAAAGAAAGCGGAGTACACTGGCTTTTCCTGCCCTGAGGCACTGGCCCATCTGGGCAAACTGGGCTCTGGTCGCCCAAGGTGAGGGAGACTGAAGACGAGGCCCAGGGCTGTCCCCAAGATGGGGCTGTAGTAGGATACCCTCCCCTGAGTGGAGCTGGGACCCTGAAAGGCAGCCCTCCTAGGGTGAGGGGGGGGGCTCTATCCACAGCCACCCCCAGGGGCCACAGGAACAGCACACAAAGTGGGGAGAGTCCCTGAGAAGCCACAAGAGCACAGCCGGGGCCACACTGGGGGTCCAGGGATCCTCATGCCAAGACTTGGATGGAAGGGCTCCCGCACTGGTAGTGCTCCTAGGCACCTGGAGAACCGAAGTTCTCATCTTCATGCTAGACCTCTGAGAAGTCTCACAAATCATTTCAAGGACAAAGAGCAGGACAGTCAGAAAGAACACCACATAACAAAACAAAGCGCCATAAGCAAAGACCAGCAGAAACGGATCCCCACACCAACCAGGCTCTCACTGCAGAAAAAGAAGCTTGAGAATATTTGCAGGAAAAGGATGTGAGAAAGAGTAAACCAGGAGGTTCACAAAGCACCAGAAACGACTTTTAGGACCAGAAGCTATAGAAACCACAGATTAAAACTCAGCAGTGGATTTAAGATGAGCAGATTAGACACAGCTGATGAGACAGATCAAATTGTCCAGAACGCTGTGCAGGGAGGTAGGAAGCATGTGGGGCCTCCTGAGGGGCCCCACCCGCCAGGTGCAGGGGATGGGAACCTGCCACGCAGCCGTGGTCCAGCACAGAAGACACAGGCCTTCTCACTCCCAGGGAGCTAGTCTCTCCCACAAATGAGAATACTGCAGGAGAGGCCAACCGGCACTGCCTGTGGCAACCAGGCCAACCGTGGTCAGTGGGAGAAGTCCTGCCAACCCATCACTTCTGAAATCCCACCCACCCAGAGCCCTACCAGGACAGAGGATTGTTCTGAGGATTGCTCCACCAGGGACATGCTGCCCCACCAAGGACATGCAGCTCTTGTCAGATGAGGCCCTCATGTAAGCCTTGGCCTGCTGTGCACCTCACTGGGCTGTGTGCCCAGCTGCTGGGCAAGGCCATCCACTGGGGGCAGCTCTGGCTACTGATGCTCACAAGCCAGAAGTAGAGCCCTCCAACTTGGCTGCAGGACCTTGCCATCCTAGCCAGCCTGTGTGGGTGGCAGACCTGCCCTCCAGACAGGGGTAGCAGGGAGGGCTCTGTGGTTGGAGGAAAGGCCACTGATGGGTCTCCAGGCAGCCTGGCGCCAGAGGTGTGGGCACAAAGCCCAGGGCTGCGGCCTCGATGAAGACGTGGTCATTGGGAGGGAAGGACCAGAGGAAAGCCAGCCCCTGGGGAGGGGACCATCAGGAACTGCCTTTCTCTCCAATCCCTCGCCCCCCACTCAAGCCAGGCCCGCTGCCCACTGCCCCACCCCTTCTCAGCTCCACGTCCCACCACCCCCGCAATCTCATTCACCTAGGCAGGTCCCATAGGTGCAGGGCCCTTCTCCCAGCATGCCCCCACCCAGGCCCTAGTGAAATCCTCCGACACCCTACTTGTTGGGCCACCGTCTCACTCCTGCTGACATTCAGGGCTCCCCGAGCGAGCTCCGGATACAGACACTGTGGTCCCAGTTACCATTCCCGCCGGCTGGACACAGGGCGGGCAGGAGGCTGGAACTGCTAACCGGGGCAAACTGAGTCCTGCTCCTGCCATTGCACACCTGCCTGCCTGG
Organism: Mirounga leonina; assembly: GCF_011800145.1. Taxonomy (NCBI): domain Eukaryota; kingdom Metazoa; phylum Chordata; class Mammalia; order Carnivora; family Phocidae; genus Mirounga; species Mirounga leonina. The sequence continues at coordinate 916,673 of NW_023270773.1, read as the reverse complement.
CCACTTGGGGCACTAAGAAAACACTGCTCTCCACTTCCCAGGGTTCCAAGGCTGGCACAGTGGGAAAGAGATAGGGAAGGGCTTCTATAGGCCCCACCCTGCCAGATGGGGCTGGGGCTCATCCATGCTTGGTGGCTTCTCCATTTGTCATGGGGAGCTCACCCCTGAAGGACACCCGAGCTGATGAAGTGCGTAAGGGAGGACAGCATCCCGGGCAAAAGCGTGCCTGGCTTCCTCAGTGACATCCCCGTGCCCCCTCGTCCCCACCTCCGCCAGGAATGCAAGCCCAGGCCCTCTGTGGAGTGTCTGCATGCCCATGGCAGCCCCCAAGCCAGAGCCAGCCCACGGCTAGAGGAAGAGACAGGCAGGAAGGTCCTGGGGAGGTCTGATCAGGAACCTCACCTGTGGACCTTGGCAACCTCGGCGGGGACACCTTAAGGTAGTGAAGCCTGGCAGCGTCCAAGCATTGAAGGAAGTCGCACCCCACCTCTGCCTGTTGTGCCCAGGATGCTGGGCCCCAGCAGGCGAAGGAAGCTACAATGGTGATGTGCACACCCACCCCCAGGCCTGCAGATGGTACTTAAAAGTCACAGACCCATCCTTTCCACATGGAAAGGGCTCACTTTCCCTCCTTTTCCCTCATCTGGCCTCACAGCAACCAGGAGGGCAGCCGGGCAACCCAGCGCATGGAAAAGAATACCCCCGCCGAAAAGGGGCAGGTGCCACAGAATCTGGCTCTCTGGGAGGGTGACACACAGACCCAGAGAAGGCTGGGCCCCCGCTGTCACAGAGCAAAGGACAGGACGGCTGGGGAAAACTTTCCCATGCCAGGCGCTTCACAGGGGTCATTTCCCTCTCCCCGGGAGCTTCGGCAATGCGCTTGTGGGGGGTCCCTGCTGGCTGCACTCAGAGCGAAGGAGCAGGCACCTGCGGCTGCTGGAACCAAGTGGGCCTCCCGACCCTGCATCTGCTCCCAGCAGCTCCCCAGAAGGCCAGGATACCCCCAGCACTGCACCCCAACACCGCCCTGGCACATCCACAAACCACTGCCCCCGGCGCCATCGTGGAAACGCTAAGAAGCCAACATGCCCACTGCAGTGGCCCTGGTGATCTCACTGTTCTCTCAGCGCTCGACCCTGGAAAAGCCAGTGATAGGTGACAAAATGTCACCATGTCCACACGTGGTCCCACCGGGGGTGCTGTCTCACAAATGCCACAACCTCAAGGGTGCAGCCGGGCCTCGGAGCCGCCCACAGGGATGGAAGACCCCGGACAGTGGCCCAGACCAAGGAGGGGAAGCCATGCGAGCAATGGGGCTGGAAAATGGAGCCTATGATGTGGCCGACCGTCCTGACGAGTGCCCAAAACACCTGCATGGCACAGTGGCTGAGGGCGGGGGGCGCATATCATTTCCCGCTGTGTGTACCCGAAGAGGCGCTTACCATGGCCTGGACTATTCCATAAAGAAAACCAGGGGGCTGGGCCCCACTGCTGAGGAGGTGGCAACAGCAGTCAGTCGCTCAAGCTCCCAGCCCCTGGAGCATCCACCACGGCTTCCTAGCGACACCACATTCCAGAACTCACACAGTCTCTCGTAGCTGCACACGACAACCAGGCAATCTTTGTCACAACCAAGATTTCACATAAAGAGCTGACCTCCGTGACCCAGTGACGACTGTTGTAAAAAAAAAAACTACCCAGGACATTTCTGGAATTGAACAGGGCCCGCATGAAGTCCTGTGGGGAACAGAAAGGCTGCAGCTCTGAAGCATATTCTCTCTGATGGCATCCGACAAAGGCCCCCAACCCAGGGACTGTGACTCAGGCTGAGCAGGTGCATGAGGCTGTACATGCACGGATGAGAGCAGCATACCCACACCACACCTCACACCTGCGCACTCAGCCTGGGATGCCCGCTGTGTCCTTGGCCTGCCCAGGACACACTGTGGAAGGAAGCACTGCGTCCCCTGGGGTGGCCTCCCCGAGCCTGAGCGTGCACCTCTGCCAGGTCCTTGCATGGGGAGCCCAGGCGGATCCAGGGTAACCACCTGTGCGGCCCAGGGCCTGCACTCCCTGCACACACCTACAGTCCCTGGGCACACCTGAGCCCCGGCCGGAAGGACCTACGAGGTGTGAGGCAAAAGCAAAAAGTTCCCTTCAAACCAAAGCCACGGGCTTCCCCTTTCTTCTCTCTGAGTAAGCCAGAGGAAGTCTTCCCAGATCCCAACTTCTGCCTTCCCCTGCTCTAACCACCTGGTAGTCCGGCAGTCAGTCTCAGCATGGGCATGGAAGCTTTCCAGGCACTCCCAGCCCCTCTGCTGATAAGGCTTTCGAGAGTTCTCTGCATGTTCCATCCTGCCTGCTCACCCCGCTGCCTCTGAAACCCGCCCTCTCCAGCCGGGGGACTCCTTCTTCCTCGCCTGTCTTCCAGAGGAACCAACAGGGCTGTCCTAACAGCCAAGTGCAGCCAGGTACACTCCCTCTTTCAGAATAGCCAGGCTCTTCACTTGAGTCAAGCCCCAAACCTCAGTCCACACGGCGTCTAACATGAGCATGACAAGGAAATGACTCAAGCAGGCAGGCAGACCAGCCAGTGGTCAGAGCCACATGCCAAGAGATGCGGTGATGGCTGCCGTGGCTCAGGTCAGCGCCGTGTGGGCACAAGGCCTGGCACCTGGATGGACCAATGGTGAGGATCTGCTTCTGCTGCCAAGGAAGGCAGGTCTGCAATTTCACAGAGGCTCACTGGTAGAGTAGGCATGTGGGGCCCAAGGGCCACGCTGACCGGACCTCACTGTCACCGCTAGCCCAGACAGGGAAGGACCTGGTCAGGGGACGGGGAGACCTCAGCACTGTTGGGGGTGGTCACCAACCCCCATCTCCCTCTTGTGCACTCCAGATGCCACCCAGCTGCTGGCCCACCCTGCCTGGGGGCTAATGGGCATCACGTACCAACTGTGCCGGCCACCCACCCCACACCAACCAGCACCATCTCCTCCAGCGTTTGCACCAAGGCCTGCCCCCTTCCCTTCCTCCCAGCCCACCCGTCCTCCCACACCCGCTGCCCACTCGTCCATCCCGAGCCCAAGGCTCCACGCCTCCTGTGGCCACAACCAGCAGCTCCTGTGGGAGCACATGCTCTGCAAATGGGCTGAGGACCTTCCTAGGACAGAGACGGAGAGGGGCAGAATGGCTGGTCAGAGGATGATGCTCTTAGGTGAGCAGACCTGGCCCAACTCCCTCCAAACATCCAGTACAGGTACCAGTGGCTGGGCAAGGGGGCGTCCCGCCAGCACCACAACCTGCCGCTGCTGCCCTCCTCGGGGTGGCAGGAAACACTCTCACCATGGTTACACTGGCAACTCCCAGGGGCTGCGCATCTTACAGATTCCTGCCTGTCTGTGTCCACGAATCACCGATTTGGGTATTGAATCCTGGGCTTTTGCTGCACTGATCCGTACTGCAGTGCACGTGGTGTGGGCAGGCTCACGGCCTGTCTGATCCACAAGCTGCCGATACTTCCTCCCACGCCTGCCCTGTCCTGCAGCCTTGCCTGTGGCACTGCCTACCAGGAACAGTCTGTTCCTTCAGCACAAGTTTTCCCATTGCTCCCGCATAGCGGCCACCCTCCCTGCCCCAAAGCGAAAGCCCCTTTCCCTTGCCTTCTTTGAATGGTTGTATTTTGGCTTAGTTCTCAGGTCAGCCCGTGCCCTGCTCCGGTGGGTGGTGTGAGGTACCCCTTGCTTCCCAGGTGCCAGGCGTCAGGTCTGTCCCACCTCAGCCATACCCTGGACACCCAGTCACCAGGCTCCACAGGGGTCCGGCACGCTCGGCAGGCCTCTCAGCTTCAGCACATGCTCTGGTATCTGAAGGACAGGTCTCCCTCTTGGCTAGTCACAGAATCTTCTAAAAGTCTAATGCATCGTGCTGGGCCACCACCACTGCCCATCACACCCAGCCCTGAGCATGAAGCGCGGCAAGCAGGTGAGTCTTGAGTGAGCCCCGGCTCCCCAGCAACCCCACGGCAGAGACGGCACACCACCTCAGCATTTGTACCCAAGCCAGAAATAAGCAAAACTCATCCCTGAGGGCAGAAATCAGGGCAGGGCCACCTGGTCTGGGGAACAATACGGGACATCCGGGTGCTGGCACACCTTCTTGGTATGGACGCTAGTGGTGTGGCTGGGCTCCCTGTACAAGCCATGGAGCTGAACGTTTAAAACACATGCACGCTAACAGCAGGCATGCTTCATGTGCACTCTTACGGGCAGGCCGGCGTAGGGCGGAAAGAAAGGTCGAAAAAGACGCTGTCCATGCGAGACTGGGCAAAAGTGCACTCAGCCCTGGTGCCAACCCTTCAAAGCAGAGCCAGGGCTCTTGTAGAGTTCTGCATAATGACACCAGCATCTGAGCAGAGAGCAAAACCACACCTGACAACTGGGGTGCCAGGGGCAGGGGGCCTGCACCCTCGGTGGGAGCACTTTCTTTTGTCAATTGAAAAGGCAAACAGGCCTCTCAGTGGAGGAGAAACATGCCAGGTCAGAATGCAGCAGAGAATGACAGGGATGCACACGAATGAATGGGGAGCTATTGTGGCCTCCACACAGAGCCAAGGGGGCCTAGACACCCGGAAAGTGAGGCTCCCGGTTCACATCACATCCATCTCCCACCGGCTGGCTGTGCACATGAAGGCTCTGAACAGAGGTTACCTGGACCAGAGAATCTGCAGCTCCAAGCACTTTACACATTGAGGGATATATTTTCAAGGCTAACCAGCCTGTCTATCTGGTCTTGAGGGGCCATGCAGAGGACAGGGGCCCTCAGGCTTCACATGACAGGGCTGAGGAGCCAGACACCCCAGCCTCACCCAGCACAGCCTGTGCGATCACTGTGGCAGCCCCCAGGGTAGGAGCTGGAAAGCATGCACTGCTCTTTTCGCATGAGGCGGAATGTCCTCCCAGCAGCTGCCAGCAAAGGAGGTAAACACACATGGGAACACAGTGTCGCTGTGCTGTTCGGGGGCCCTGGCTGAGAAAGCCCTGACGTCTGTAAATATTCTGAGCAGCCGGCCCACTGCAACTCCCCACCCTCCTCCCAGCTCAGCAACTGAGGATTCTACAATCTGTGTTTTGTCATTTTGACCAAGTGGCATTTCACCATGACAAATTTTCTACAGGGATATTCTCTTCTGAGATCTCCACAATGTTTGGGGAGCACTAATTCAACTCCACACCAAGTGTCACTGTCCCTGCAGTTCAAAGGAGCAACACAATGAGGGGAAGAATGAGCATTACAGAAAGCCGTGGACATAGGGCAGCCCCTCTACCTTAGCCCCTCCTGGCTTCCCCACAAGCCAGGGGCCAGCCCAGCCTCACAGTGACTCCTGCGGCCCCCATGCTTAATAAAAGACAATGGAGTATTCCAACGAGGATGTACCCTGAGTGTCAGGAGCCATCAAGAGATGGTGAACGGCCTTTTTTACTTTTAAGCGCACATATATCATTTTTGAAAATCTAAAAAAGAAAGTTAAAGAAAAATAAAGGGGCGCCTGGGTGACTCAGTCGTCAAAGTGTCTGCCTTCAGCTCAGGTCATGATCTCAGGGTCCTGGGATCGAGCCCTGCATCGGGCTCCCTGCTTCTCCCTCTCCCGTTCCCCCTGCTTGTGTTCCTTCTCTCCGTGTGTCTCTCTCTGTCAAATAAGTAAATTAAATCTTTTAAAAAAAACTGCAATGATAACCTGGAAAGACAGCTTGGTGACCTGGGGCGACCTTGTTTTCATGGAGCCCATCACCCAACCCCATGGTCTGGACCAACAAATGCCAGATGCAACGGTGATGCCCTCACACACCGCCATGTCGCCAAAGGATGGACCCAGTTCCTGCACATCTAGAGCGTCAATGACAAGTGTGCCACCACTTTTAAAATCCTCCCAGCCTCCCTGCCACGGGCCGTTTATCTCCAGGCATGCTCTGGAGGCCCCTCGTTTCTCCACGGAAGTCCTCAGGAGTAACAGGCACACTTCCTGTGCGGGCAGGCACCAGGGCTGCCTACAGAGAGCTTCACCCTCTGATACAGAAGCCAGGCACTGGAGCGAATCCCCAAGACACCACACACAGTTACATCCACGGTGAAACACGATCAAAAAGCCCACAGAACGAGGTCACAAAAGAATCATGAGGCAAGCATAACAGTGCAGGGGCTGGGCAGCCGGGGCAGAACTGACAGCCTGTTTCCTTCATTCAGGGAAGGCTGTTGTCACCACACATCAGAGCAAACAGTGGCAGCAGCAGTGGACAGTCTAAGTGGCCCGCAGTCTGTGGACATGCCAGGAACATGAAGGCACAGGACTGGGGCTAATACTCAAAGGCCAGATAAGGTGGGGGCACCAGGGCAGCCCACCCACCAGACGGGAGCACTAGGATCCTGGAGAGGAGGGGACAGAAGCTCTGCTGTGTCCTCCTGCCTCCACCTCACCAGCCAGCTCACCCAAAGCAGGCAAGACCCTGAGACAGTGGCCCAGGTGGAGAGGAGGCGCTGGGACCTGGCCCTGGCTCTGAGTGACCTTGGGAACACCACTTGCCCCTCAGCCTGAGTTTTCTTCACTGTAGACAGCAGCCAACCAATGAACATTTGCCCAAAAAGGTTGCCCAGAGGATTAACAAGCAAGTTCGAGAAAGCATTTCCAAAGTGCTACCAGCTGCAGCCACCCCTTATAGCTGCCATCACGTCACATCTGCCTCATGGAAGAAAGCTCTGAGCCCAAACAGCAGCAGCAAAACAGCAGTCAGCAGGTTGGGAGCAGGACGCCAGGCCAGGCCTGAGCCCAGCATGTGATATCCCTGCTGGAGGAAAAGGGCTGAGGCTCACGGACTAGTCCAAGGGCAGAAGGTTCACTCGAAAGCTGTGGCCCCGAGGGAGGCCATGAAGCACCTGACACCGCTGGGGTCGGGGAAGGGGGTCTTAAAGCCAAGCACCAGGGCCAGCCCTTGCACCAGGGCCAGCCCTTGCCCCAGGCGCAACCCTGCCCAGCACCCACCCCTGATACCCTGGGGGGATGGTCTAACTGAGCCACCCCAGAAAAGGCGTGTCCAAGCGCAGGCATGACCCAGCACTTGCTGCCTACTGAGACAAACATAAGCTGTCACCCGGCTGCCCCGCAACAGGCCACAGGGTGGTGGCACCGTGACTCAGGACTTCAGAAGTGTCTGAGGCCCTAGCCCACCCACCCTGCGGCGATCACGCAGCTCCCGGCCCCGCTAGTCTCTGCTTCCCCGCAGCGAGACCCGCCCGGCCTGCCAACGGACCCTGCTTCCCATTCTGTCGGGGATCACTGGAAACGCCTTCGAGTAACGCATGGGGCGCTTCGTCAGGGTCAGTTTGGTCTCTCCGGACCCAGCCGTAGGATTTCCATTCCACGCCTCGGGAAAGGGAAACAGGCAGGGCGGGGAGGTACAGCCCTGTCCCTCCCCTCCCTACCCGCGCCCCCCGGAGCCCCGCGCCCCGGGTCCCGGGCCGGCCCTTCAGGGAAAGGAATCCGCCGCCCGGGCCGCCAGCCGCACACTCACCGCCTCCGCCGCCGCCGACTTCCGGGTGCCGCGCCCGCGCGCCACCGCCACCGCCCAGGCCCCGCCCCCGCACCCTCTGAGCGCTCACCATTGGGTTGCGCCGCCAGGGGCGGGGCGGCACGCCGCGACCCCGAGCACCGTTGGCTGGGCGCGCTGTCACTCGGGGGCTGCAGCCCTCCCGGCGCTCCGCCCCCAGGGCTGCGCCAAGCCTCGGGGCTGCGGGGGCGTCTGGGGGTCTCGTGACCCCCGCGGCTTTCCCAGGCTTCTCGGCTCCCCACGCCGGAGGACGCCCGTGGGAGGTCGCTGCCGCTTGCTGCCGCCCCAAGAGCATGCCTTCGTGGACCCATCAGGGCCGCGGTCTGAACTCCAGGGGCCATAGGTCACCAAACCACCTGGCGGCCTTCTCTGGGAGCGATAGGGGGATGCCCACTTCCGGACCCGCCCCTCAGGCTGGGTCCTGTTCCACACCCACTGGCTGTAGACCTGGCTATCCCTCCCTTTTCTTTATGGCTCCCAGTTCAGTTCAGCTTCTGCTACTCTGGCCTTTGCACCAACCCCCACTACCACCCCTACCCCCCGCAATCCTGCCACACTCGGGACAGACCCTGGACCGGGTACTCCAGACCCACCCAGCCACTGTGGCCTTTGAGCCCACTTGGTCGCTGTTTTGCAGGTCCAGGCCCTAGGAGGAAGTGTTGGCCCACCCTCAGCTGTAATGCTTGAGCAAGTGAGCAAAAGGGCGGGAAGGGGCACTGACTGGGGGCCTTTCAACAGGACAGAGGCAGTTGCTGGGCTCCCTGCCTTCAGTGTCCTCTAGGCTGTGTCTAGGGCCTAAGTGCAGAGAAAGTGGAGAGTCAGAGGCCCAGGGCCCAGGGCCTACTCCAAAGTGGGCGCTCAGCAAACTAGGACAAGGATGACAGTTACATTGAGGATAATAACAATGTGCTAAGCACTCCAAACCCAGGGTCCCAGTCCACAGGTGTCATTCCCCCCATTTTACAGATGCAAACACTGAAGCTCAGAGCAGTTACACCACTTTAAAAAAGGATAGCAAGTGGCAGTGGCTGAATTAAATCCACAGTCCTGTGTGAAGACCTACTGTCCTGATCCTGACTCAGAGCACTGATGCCCTGTGGAAAACGGGTTTAGAGAAGGAAAGGGCCTGACTGGTGATCAACAAAGGCAAGAGTGGATCCCAAAACTCCCTGACACACCCAAATGCCTATTCCACCCAATTCTCTTGCCATCTTTTCTGTGTTCCTCCTGGAACCCAATAGGAGCCCTTTACAGACATGGAAACTGAGGACTCCAGATATCCAAGGACTCATGGCCAGCAGGCAGCAGACTCAACTTGATGCATGGTCCTTCCTCCCACCATCCAGCAGCAGAATCCTCCTGGGCTGGTGCCAGTGATTTCCCTCTGGGCAGCCAGACCTTTCAGTCCACCCGAGAGGTGATAGTGCTAAATAAGAAGACTTGGGGAGGGGCACCTGGGTGGCTCAGTTGGTTAAGCGACTGCCTTTGGCTCAGGTCATAATCCTGGAGTCCTGGGATCGAGTCCCACATTGGGCTCCCTGCTTGTCGGGGAGCCTGCTTCTCCTCCTGACCCTTCCCCCTCTCATGCTCCCTCTCTCTTTCTCACTCTCTCTCAAATAAATAAAATAAAATCTTTAAAAAAAAAAGAAGACTTGGGGCTTAGACATGTGTGACCACACCCTGGGGTACAAGGCAGCAGTTGCAAAGTGGTCTGCCCCAAACCACTGGGCAACATGCCTCAGGGGAGTGGGACACAGAATGGTGCTTTCCTGTTGCTAGCAAAGAGGAATGCAGTCATGCATGGGTTGGACAGAGGTTCAAATCCTGGTCTGCCACAGAAGCATATGGCCATGGGCCAGCCCCACTTCTAGCTACACTCTCCCCATCTGGATGGAGCCATGTCAGGTACTCTGATAGTCTTTGTCTTCGCTGACTCCAATTAACAACATTCAGTGCTAGGGAGCAGATAAGACCAGATAAGATGGGTCGGGGTGGGAAGCTGACCCCTGGGGTCTCAGGGCTGCAAAGAGTTCACACATCCTTAGCTGGAGAGCTCACTGCCTTATTTGGTCACCCTTCTGGTCTCTGAACATTTGCCGCTGTTGAGAAGTTCTTCCTGACCTCCAGCTAAAACCTTTTTGTCCCTATAGCTTTGCTCACATGTCCCAGGGATGTCCCCACAGAACTGTCCCGCAGCTGGGTGGAGAGGGTGGGAGAGAGGGAAGAGACTAGGTTACTGGTCCCTGTGCCACTGGTCACACTGTAGGGGTTCCCTGTTCCTGACCCCTACCTACAGCCTGGGTCATGGTGGGCCCACTGAGTGGCCTTGTGTCCTCTTGGAACTGATACTGTCCACCCTACTCCTCTGTATGTGGCTAGTGATCCAGCCTGGGAGACAGAATCCTGCCTGGAGTGGGGGGCGGAGAGGAAGTCCTCACCTAGGCCAATTCTGGAGCACAATTCTCCTTTTGTTCTCTCACCAGAGGTCTGTCTGGCTCCTCCTGCCACTATCAGCAAGTGTGGGGGGAAGGGATGATGCTGGACCACAAGCTCACTATGAGAATAGGGCTCCAGGAAGACCAGGGTCCAATGCCCCTGGAGAAATCTGTAGGGACAGTTGGACTAATGAGATCCACTCCTAATGGAGGGAAGAGAACCCCTCAACCCACACAGCCGCTGGCTCAGAATGTCACCAATGGTGCAGCTCCACAGGACAAGAGCTATCTTGCTCATAGGGGCCCCTGTGTTCCAAAGAAGGACACTGCGTTCCATCTGCCCAGAGCCGCAGGCAACATCACTATGCCAGAGTGTCAAACGGCTCTCATCTCAAGTGCCAACTCCAATTGACTGGTGGTGGCAGCCTGGCTTCAAAAGGCTAGGGTGGATTTGCTATGTGCGCCAGGTACCACAGGGGGGACCCAATGGTGGTACCAATGGTGAGTTCTAGCCCTACAGCACTTCACTTTCTTTGTTCCGAGCAAGCAACTATGGTGTGAACACTCTGGATCCCTGATGTGGGTGGATAAGACATGAATGTCTGGTCTCTCCATTAGCGCTGTCATGGGCCTGTGACTCCCTGGGTGGACATGGGGAATATAGTGGGCTGAGAATCTGGTCATCTCCAGGTGCAACCAGGGTAGGAAAGACTTAGAACTAAGCGTGAGCCAGAGTCACTGGCCAAGGGGCCACCATCTCCTGAACCCCCTGAAGTAAGCCCCACTGGGCAGCACCCCCACTGGTGCCCCCCCCCCCCCACAAAGTTAAGTGGAGCTGGCCAGGGATCATGGTCCCATTTGTGGTCATATATGTGTGCCTTGTGTCACTGCAGGGACCAGGTGGCCGCTCTCCACCTGGCAGAAAAATGCAACCTGTGCGAAACTCTACTCAGGTGGTTGCACCCCACAGGTTTCCTCCAAGATCCCAGGTAGGGTGGAGGAAATGGGACACCAGGAAGAGGAGGTGGTGATAAACACACAAACTCCTCCCCCACCCCCTCCCAGGCCCTGACTGAGGTGATTTGGAGGAGATGAGGGACGGCAGTCCTGTGGCAGTCCTGCAGGGTGGGCTGAGACAAGGTGTCCGGAGATTCAGGCCTGGTGGCAGAGGAAAACCTCTATTTCACCGAAAGGCCCTTTCTGCCCTCAGAAACACGTCTCCCTATCCAGCGTCGCTGAGCCAAGGTCTCTGAGCCCCGCCTCTCTGTGAGGACCCCGGGGCGACGAGGGAGAAAGAAGCCGCAGGCCCGGGAGTGTAACGGACTAGGTTTCAGCCCCGGAGACCTAAAGCAAGTGAGAACCTTTCTGAGCTTCAATTTCCCATCTGTAAAATGGGAAGGCGGCAGAACTCTCCCTCGCGGATTGTGTGAAGAACACAATTAGATATTGACAGGAGGGCGCGGCGCGCAGCACCCGGGCGAACTGCTGACGCCTGAGAAGGATCCCAGTGAGCTAGGGGCAGTGAAGGAGGCAGCCAGGCTGGAGTCCCGGGAAGGGGCGCAAGGCCTGCCAATCCCCGCTCCGGGCCGGACGGTCTGGGGACGTCCTCGAACGCGGCCGAGGGGGGGCGGCCCGAGGCCCCGGCCGCGCCGCAGCGGTCCCGGCAGGTGCCGGGGCCTCGGCCACTCCACGAAGGGGCCGGTCGTCGTCCGGGACGGACACCCCGGGAGCCCAATGGCAAGCCGGCGTCTCCCAGCGCCCGTCCAATCGGCGCCGGTTGCCGGGCCGCCCTGGGTCTCCCGGCCAATGGGAAAATTCGCGTTCGGATGGGGCGGGGCGGAGGGTCGCGTAGCCGGCCAGACCCGCTTTGCGCACGGGCCGCGCGAGGGGCGGGGAGGGCTGGCCCCGGGGCTGCACGCTGGGCCCGGGAGGGGTCCGCCCCCGCACCGGCCCAAGTTGAGGCCCCGCGGACCGCTAACCCCGCCGCGCCCTGGGGACGCCGCGCCGGGTGCGCCGAGAGACCCGGGGACGCCCGTCTGGGGGCGGGGGCCACGCTGCGGGGCCGCCCACGCCGCGCTCCAGGTAGGCTCAGGCCGGGGGGCGGGGTCCGGAGGTCGAGGCCGGGATTGGGACGAGGCCAGAGGTCCCGGACGGGATCCAGGTTGCGGTCCAGCAGGGGCCGGCGTCTAGGTGGGCTCCTGAGCGGGGAATCGAAGTCCGGCCGGGTATCGCGGCCGGGGAAGGAGCCGGGCTCCGCCCCACCTGCCCCTAGCCCGCGCCGCGGTGCGCGAGACCCTGGACCACGGGGACGGGTCCCTTTGTGCGCGGCCTGCCCGGGCGCCCCGCACCGCGCGCCCCCGCCGAGACGCGGCCGGAACCCGCAGCCTTGACCGCCCTGCGCGACGCCGGGCGCCTTGCGGCTGGGATCCGGCAGTCACGGGAACTTTCCAGGGGCCCCAGGGGCGGCGGGGCCGGGGAACTTTCCTGGGGCGGCGCGCCACTGGAACCCGCTGGGGCACGGCGGGGCCAAGGGGATGTCCCCGCTCCCGCTGCTCCCGCCGCCTAGAGGACGAGGGAGGGGATGCCGCCCGGAGTCCCTGCCTAGTGCCCTGAACGGGGCCGCCCTGACCGGGGATCCCCCTGTTCCGCCACCCCTGGGTCCCCTCGGTGGGACACCGGGCCCCCGGCAGAGGTGGGTTCTCCCCAGTCGGGGTGGTACTCAGCCTGGGTTTGTTGAGGTGTGGCCGCAGGGCAGGCAGCCTGAGATCCCAAGCCTTCCCATTTTAATGTTTAATTAAATGTTGGGTACTTAAAACATGTCACTGTTTCTAACTTGTGCGTAAGTTATCACTGAAAACGGAGCTCAGGGACTCTGGCTGTTTTCCCTCTAGACCCAGGCATGTTTAGAAACAAGAGAAAAGAATCACCCCAACAGTGTTTCATCCTTTGGGCTAGGCTCTCAGTGTAACCTCAGGTGGTTACTCCTTTCTCACACCCGTTCCAGTTGTCACCTACATTACTGTGCAGGACACACACCAAGTCAGGATTTATAAACCCAGGGGGTTGGGAGATGAGCAGCTTAGTGCCTGTGAGGGCAACCTGTCCCCATGAGGACATGCACCAAGGGTGGACTGAGTGCCTCCATCCCCTCCCCCTGCCTCCACTTGAGATGCAAGCCACCACCAAAGGTCTGCTGGTCCAGAGCAGGTCCTGCCTGTCTTGTGTTCAGTGTATCTCCGGATCTGGGATGGTGCTGGACACAGGAGACAGTCAAAACTCTCTACACAGTATACTGGGCCCATGGCCAGTAGTTCCTGAGTAGGTGGTCCAGACCTTGGGTCTGGCCACAGCATGTAGGGCTGTGAATCTGGAATGCATCCTTTCCCCCAACCTTGCCCTGTCCCACCCACAGTACCATGTCTGTCCCCTGCTCCCTCAAGTCTATGGTCCACTGGCACCCAGCGCAGGGCTGGGCACAGAGCATTCACTATGCTCAGGATTCTAGTCCTGGCCTAGGAAGGAGGATCACAGCCAAGCCAACCCCTGCCCTGCTCTTCTTCCCAGTCTTTTCTACGTAGACACAAGTACCTGCAGTCCATGACCCTCCCAGGTAAACTGGGCCAGCTCTCAGTCCTGCTAAGTTAGCTTCCCCATGCCACGTTGGGGTTGCATGGTGCCTCCTCCAGAGGTGGCCCCTCAGGTCTCTGTATCTCTGAGGCTCTGTGAAAGCAGGGTTGTACTTCCATCCCTGTTTGTGCTGCCTAAAGATTCAGGATAGATTCACCACACCCACTTCACCCCAAGAGTCAGGCCTGAAGGGCATGAAGAGTGGGGTCCTGCACCTTTAAGGGAAGCCAAGAGCTACACACAGCTGGGGGGCAAGGACACTAGGCATGCTAGAGTCCTAGCCAGTCCCTAACATCTGCCCTGTGACCTGGTCTGGCCTCAGCAGGGGGAGGGAGGGTGGGGCAAGCCCTGTGGACTGCCAGGGGGCCATTGAGGGTTCTGGGGACTTCCCAGTGGCGGCTCAAGTCAGGGGAAGGCATCTGTTTTTTTACCACCAGCTTCCATCAAGATAGTGATGAAGTCTTGGGCTGCTCAGCAGGAGACCCAGGATTGGGAGTAACCAGAGGGAACATGGGGTCAGGAATCCCTTATTGGGCTTTCCTGACTGGGACAGCTGTACAGTTCGGTTTATTTCACAGGTCAGGAAGATGAGCCCAGAGCGGTGGACACCCATTTCATCCCCATCTCATCCCTTCCCCCACCTTGTGTCAGGCTCTTCCCACTGCCCCAGTGGATCTTGAGGAGCCAACAGCCTCCAGGAAAGCGGCGACTAGCTGGTACGGCCACCAGAGGGCACCCAGGACTGCCATGGCAGGCGAGACTGGCCCCACCCAGCCTCCCTCAGGGCTGGGACCCTTCCTGAGGAACCTGGTGGGGAGGCCGTAGCTCTGCTTTCTCCAGACTGCCTGTCCAGGGTACAGAGCTGGAGAGGAACAAGGCCCCTCAGTAGCCCCCAGAGCCCCTCACCACCTTTAGTTCAGGCAAGGGGAGACCCAGGGACTGAATGGCAGCGTGATTGAGCGCAGGCTCGGGCAAGGACAATGAAAAACAGGCCCTGAGTGAGGCCGCCTTCAGACCTGGGCCCCAGGGGACTCCTTGGCTTCCATAGGCTGACCCTGCCAGCATCTAAGGGTCCTGGTGCGGACTCTGAACCAGCCTGTCAGGGTGAGGCTGTGCCTCTTCCACTTTATCTGTGAAAGAAGGTGCCACAGAAGCGGGTGCCTTTTCACGTTGCACCCAAAGTGGCCAGCAGCCTGGAAGAGCACGTCAGGATGTGTCACAGTGGAGGAAGGCGTGAGGTTTGAGTGCAGAACGGGCTCCTAGACAGACCTGCCTGACCCCCCCCATCGCCCCCCCCCCCCCCCACCCGGGTTCCTCCTCACCTGCCACAGCCCCCAGTTCCCCCCCCCCCCCCCCCCGCTGGGGCCCCATCCCTCTCCTGGACTCTTCACTTTGTGCTCATGGAGCTGCCTCATGCCATGGACACATGACCAGTCCATGGCTTTGCAGGACAGGCCGCTGGGTTCCTGCCCCAATCGGAGATGCAGCAGGCCTTCCCAAGAGAGGGGACAGACTGGACAGATTTTCGGGGTATGCCAGTGTGGGGAGGCCCATGGCATGGTTAGGCTGAGGCTTGTATAGCCAGGTGGAGTTGCTCCACTTCTCCAGACCTTCCTCATTTGGGGATGGAGCCCAATAAGATGCAGGGTTGGTGGCTCCCTTAGCCCCAAGGCTCCTGGCTCAGGGGTCCTTGGCCGAGTAAGTGACCCCAAAGCCTACAGATCAGCCCTGAGGGGGAGCTAAGAAGGGATTCCCGAGACAGGTACCCCCTGCACTCTCATCACAGATCCTGTCACTCGTCTTCTCTTCAGATCCACGTCTGTCCACTCCCTCAGGGCTCCTGTCAGGCCCTGCCCTGCCCCCATCTATACAGTGTCCTGTGACAAGGGTGCCTTGGGGACCCATGCCTCCCAAAGCTGCCACCATCCTGCATCCCCCAGAGCCTCCCACTTCCCCTACCCTCCTCCTGCAGGAAGCCTTTGGTGCTCACCCCCATACATGCCACATCCACAAAGGAAGATTAGATAGAGGAACGATCTGGAAAACACTGTAGAGCCCAGGGGAGAGAGCTTCTATCACCCCTGACTCCCCAGAGATGGCTTTCCATTTGCAACCCAGACCTCCCCTCCTCTTTGTGCCACCCTGGCTTTGGTTTCTGGTTTTAAAGATTTTATTTTTAAGTAATCTCTACATCCAACGCAGGGCTTGAAGAGTTGCATGCTCTTTAGGGTGCCTGGGTGGCCCAGTCAATTAAGCATCTGCTTTCGGCTCGGGTCATGATCTCAGGGTCCTGGGATCAAGCCCCACATTGGGCTCCCTGCTCAGCAGGGCATCTGCTTCTCCCTCCCTGCTACCCCTGCTTGTTCTTTCCCTCCCTCTCCCTCTCTCTCTCTCTGTCAAATACATAAATAAACCTTAAAAAAAAAAAAAAGAGAGTGTTGCATGCTCTACGAACCAAGCCAGCCAGGTGCCCACCACCCTGTTTTTCATTTTTATTAATGTAAACACTTTCTGGCATGGTCCGCAGGCCTAGATAAAGTGACAGGGAATGTGTCCTCTAGGTCATGGGCTGAGACAGGAAGCCCATGGGGCCTGTAGCTCCTGCATGTGAAGCACACCTAGCCATAACTCTGGCCCCTTGGTCCCAGGGTCTGGGAGCTGGGCTGCCTGCCTAACAGGGACTCGGGTTCTGGGCTGGCCCCAAGGAGCATCAGGAGAGGCAGATGGCCTGTTGCACAGGGCAGGAGTGGGGTCCCGGAGAGGGGAGCAGAGCTAGGCAAGTGTTGGGGGGAGGCAGTGGGACCCTGGTGCAGAAGTTCTCCTTGCTGTACTGTTTATCACAACGAAGCACACCCAGCCTTCTGGAATGGGGAAGACATTATTACCAGTCTACAGCTGAACAGTCACAGTTTCGAAGACTAGTCAACAGCAGTAGAAACATTTACAAGGGACGGTGGTAGTCTGACATAAACTGCAGACACCACGGTTCCAGTCGAATGGGGTAAGAGTACGTGCACGAATGTGTGGGTACATGTCAGGAGTGCCACCAGATGACCTCAGGGTCAGGGATGACACTGCCCCACCAGGGGTCTGGCCTCATCTAGAAGGGACTTAGCCCAGCAGGTGGCTCTCACAAGGTACCCTGTGGTTTCCCTGCAGGAGCTGGGACTGGCAGGATGGGCGTTGGGACATGCTGATCTCCCTCAAGACAGGTAAGTGACCTGGGCTTGGCCTGGGGATGTCCCCCTCTTTGCATAGGACAGAAGAGTGTCCCGGTGGGCCTGGCAGGTGTGACTGACAGAGGGATGGCCCAGGGTGGTGTATGCTTCCGGTCAGCCTCACTCTGGGGATGAGCCTGCAGTGGGGCTGACACTGGGATGTTGGCTGGATCTGATCTTCACCTATCTTGACTTGGATGCCTGCCATGCAGTGTCTGGTGTCAGCATAGCCTACCCAGCTTGGCTCTTAGCTCAGGTGGTCCCTCCTGCCCGGGGGAGACTAGAACTACCAGCTGGGGACAGACTGTCATGTGCTAGCCCATGGCCCTGGGTGTTACCAGTGTTTGTAGGTTTACCTGGTAGTCGCTCCTCCAGCGAGACTAAGGCATGGTGCCTGGGGAGTATGGCAGGGCTGGGAAGCAGTGTGGTCCCTGTGTCCCCTGGGTCCCTCTGAGTGGTGGGGAAGTACGTGCTGCTAGCACCTGGGCCCGTGAGAGTTTGCTGCGGTGGCTGCATTTATAGAGTGGCGATGGCTAAAGACAATGCCTCTGGTCATTCTTGTTCCTCCAGTATGGGTGCCCAGTCCCCAACCCAGCCATCTGCTCCTGCCCCACCGGGCGCTGTCTCTACGGGAGGCTTGGCCAACCCAGCCCTGTGGATTCTCAGTGGCCCCAAGGATCCAGTGTGGACGGCCTGGCCCAGCCAGTGCCATGCTGTGTGATGAGAAGACAGTGGCCACACACCTAGGAGCCCCCAGGCCTCCAGACACCTCAGTGTTCTGTGCCAGGGGCTGTAGGACAGGGAGGGACAGGGCCTGGCTCCTTCTTCCCTATTCCACATGACTGTGGGTGTGGGAAGCTGCCTGCTGGGCTAGTGGTAGCTATGCATCTGCTGCCACCTAGCGGTGTACCCCTGGGCCGATCAAGGTCAGGCCAGGCAGCTCAGTGGCTGGCTGTTGGGCTGGGGGAGGGGGGGCCTCTGGATTGGGATGAAGAGGCTCAGGCTGCATCCAGGGCTCAGAACGTGGCATTTCTTGTGGTATGGGTGACGTGGTATCTGGGGGTGAGGTTGGCAGGGTGCTGGCCCCTTCCCCTCTTAACTCCTGGTAGGCCAACCAGCCAGACACCAAACGATAGCTCTGGTCACAGGGTCTCCCTTATCCTGCCCGCTGCTCTTGCCCGGTCTCCCAGCATTGCTTGCTTGTTTCCTGTCCCTGTTTATCCCTTTCTACCTCCTTCTCCTGGTCTTCTCCCCGTTTTTCTCTGGTCTTCTCTGTGTCTCTCTCTGCGTTTTCCTCTCTCTTGTTTCCGTCCTGTCCTTCTTGAGTGTGGTGATTGATTATTCTTATCTGCTAAAGTGATTAACTATTCATGCCTGCCATGGGCACTGGAATGATAGCTGTGTTCTTCCTGCCATCTCTCCTCTGGGCTGGGACCATTTCACAAACTGGGAAGCAGAAGCTGGGCCCTGGCTAGGGCTTCCCTGCTCTGTGGGGACCCTGGGGTGTAGCCCTGACCACATCAAGAGGGAGATGGGGAGGGGGAGACCTGGGGACTAAGTTGGGATAGGGGCTGATGGCAAGCACCTGTGTATCTCCCATACTCACCTTCAGCCATTCGGTACCCAGTTGCTGAGCTCCATGTCAAATGCTGAGTGTTGTGACCCCATCACATCCCCTCGGGCAACCCCTGGCCTGGCCAAGAAGGCGGCAACAAAGAGAGAAAGGGGCCAACCGTAGAACTGCAAGCTGGTGATGAGAATTGCAGGGCTCCCTGAGAAGGGGGAGCCGGAAGGCAGTGCAGGGCTGTGGGTGCCCTTCATTGCAGCCATGCCAGCACTGATACCACCTCCTGGGGAGCCCCCCCTCCCCCAGCCTGGCCTTGCCCCGTGGCAGCCTTGTCATCAGCCTCCGCACAGCTGTGCTGAGCATGGCTGCGCTTCTGTGACCACTGGACCCGTGCTGGGGTTTTTTGGGGTTTTGATGTGTTTCTCAGTCATTGATGGGAATCTTTATTTATTTATTTATTTTTAAAGATTTTATTTCTTTATTTGAGAGAGAGAATGAGAGAGAGAGAGCATGAGAGAGGTGAGGGTCAGAGGGAGAAGCAGACTCCCTGCCAAGCAGGGAGCCCGATGCGGGACTCGATCCTGGGACTCCAGGATCATGACCTGAGCCGAAGGCAGTCGCTTAACCAACTGAGCCACCCAGGCGCCCATGGAATCTTTATTTTAAAGTATGAATTCTTCCCTCATCTGTGTGCCTGCAAGTTCTTTCTCAGTCTTTCAATTTTTGTTTATGATGGAAATTTTTATATTTTACGGTGAAATTCAATGAACGTTTTCCTTTTTTAGTTATTCCATTGTCCTTCCAGAGCACCTAATCAGGTAAAGGCGCCCCTATCTTTTCCTGAGGTATTTCTAGTTTAGTGTTTTACATTCAAGATTTCATCTATCTAGAATTTATTTTGACATAAATGTAGGTTGAGGATTTAACTTTATTTTTCACTTGTATCTGAACCATTTCTTTGTTTTTTTTTTTAAGATTTTATTTATTCATTCATTTGAGAGAGAGAGAGTGCACGAGCAGGGTAGAGGGGCAGAGGGAGAGGGAGAAGCAGACTCCCCACTGAGCAGGGAGCCCGACACAGGGCTCAATCCCAGGACCCTGGGATCACGACCTGAGCCAAAAGCAGATGCTTAACCAACTGAGCCACCCAGGCACCCCTGAACCATTTCTTTGACAAATTCTTTTTTTTTTTTTTAAAGATTTTATTTATTTATTCATGAGAGACAGAGAGAGAGAGAGGCAGAGGGAGAAGCAGGCTCCCAAGGAGCAGGGAGCCCGATGCAGGGCTCGATCCCAGGACCCTGGGATCATGACCTGAGCTGAAGGCAGACGCTTAACCATCTGAGCCACCCAGGCGCCCCCACCCCTGAACCATTTCTTGACTAACATTTTCTGTCACCAGAAGTTGGAAGCATCATGTAATGTGTCCTCAGGTTTGTGGTGCCCGTGGCAAGTGTCTAGCCCTTAGCCAGTGACCACTGCCTGATTAAAAATATCAGGTTGGAGCCTCCCCTTGATCAGTCTTTGTTATCAAAAGTCATGGTTATGGGCGCCTGGGTGGCTCAGTTGGTTAGGCGACTGCCTTCGGTTCAGGTCATGATCCTGGAGTCCCGGGATCGAGTCCCGCATCGGGCTCCCTGCTCGGCGGGGAGTCTGCTTCTCCCTCTGACCTTCCCCCCTCTCATGTGCTCGCTCTCTCACTCTCTCAAATAAATGAATAAATAAAATCTTAAAAAAAAAAAAGTCATGGTTATTCTGCACGTTTACCCTACATGTGCTTGTTGGAACCACTCTGTTGGGTCCCTCTCCCTGGGACTTCTGTGGGATTCACCTTAGGCTTCACTCTTTGGAGCCAATTGGTCCTCCCTGTGTGGGTCTGTGGCATGTCCTATGCCAGTCTCCCCATGTCTCAGGGCTCCCACAAGAGAGCCTGTCCCCCCTCTGAGAAAAGAGGTCCCTGCACGGTAGAGCCCCTCAGAAGCAGGGCCCCTGCTGGTGTGGCTGGAGAGCCTGGTGCCCGATTGCTGTTCTCTGTCCTGTGCAACTCTCAGCCAGGCATCCAGGGGCCTTTGTCATCAGACTCCTGTGTCATTTCCAGGTGGGCAGGTCGCCACAGGAGCCCCAATCCCTTTCCCAGCCCCACAGCCCGTGCTTCTCAGGCGAGGCAGGAGGAAGAACGTTCTGCACAGAGGACTTGGGCTCAGACCCTGGCTCTGCTCACCCTGTAGGCCTTGTGAAGGGCTTGACGCAGTTACGTCTCGGGCGCCGCACCAGCTTCCGGCTGTGCCATCCTTGTTCAGGGTGATTCACAGCTGCTGGTGTGGCCCGTGCAAGCAGGGCTAACCTTGTGAGGCCTATGGGCGAGATGGTGCTGTGCTGGCCCACACAGGCTCTCCTGGGCCGTCTCTGCAAGCCCGTGGTAGCATTTACCCCAGCCCTGCATTTCCCTGGGCTCCCAGCCCCCAGCTTATCTCGCCCGCAGGAAGGCTGCCCACTATCAGGTGGATAGATGGAAGTACCCCACCCCCCTGGCACATCTTGCCAGGTTGACTTTGCAGCTGAAGGGTTTGGTATTTCGAATATGCCTTTAGTTAAACTTTTTCTTTTCAAAATATTTTCACTCTCCGTGAAATCCTAATTAGGCCATTCATTCGTCTGAATGTACTTGCTGCTCTCTGCATTTTGCAAGATAATGAGGCTGCGAGATGCTGCCGCCCCCAAGCTCTCAGGGCCTTCACTTTCTGCCCCGGAGGGAGACGCCGGCACCTCTGTGGGCCATCCCTGCCTGTGGGATCTGGGCTACAGTGCCTGGGCGGTAGGGGGCACTGAGCGTACAGATGGGGAGATGGAGGCCTGGGCCACTCACAAGTCTGCGATGGTGTAGGTGAAGGGGTCTCAGCCCCAGCAAGGCCCACCCTTTACAAAGCAACATCCGCCTTCACCTCCTGTCACTCCAGGCTCAAGATCAAGGCCAAAGGAGGTACCTCCTAGATCCTGCTGGCCCGGGCTCCCCTGGGTGTGCCTGAGGGGCTGAGAGCAAGGGAGAGGCCACAAGACTGACCCGTAGATGCCAAATGACCATGGCACCAAAGGCCCCCATTTTGCTTTTTAAAGATTTTATTTATTTATTTATTTGAGGGAGGTGGGGAGAGAGAGAGAGAGCACACTCACAAGCGGGGGTGGGGAGCAGAGGAAGAGGGAAAGAGAGAATCTCAAGCACACTCTGGGATACCAGAGCCCTATGTGGGTGGGCTTGATCTCATGACCCTGAGATCATGACCTGAGCTGAAATCAACTTAACCGACTGAGCCACCCAGGCACCCCCACCTCCAGTTTCCTCTTTTTTTTTTTTTTTTAAAGATTTTATTTATTTGACGGAGAGAGAGTGAGCGAGAGAGCACAAGCAGGGAGGGGGCAGAGAGAGAGGGAGAAGCAGGCTCCCCGCTGAGCAGGAAGCCTGATGCAGGGATTGGTCCCAGGACCCCAAGATCACGACCTGAGCAGAATGCAGATGCCTAATGGACTGAGCCACCCAGGCGCCCATCCATTTTACTTTTTAAAATAAATTATAAGTATGTGCTTGTTTATAGAAAATGTAGAAGATACAGAAAAGAAGGAAAATGAAATCATACCTGTTGCGTCTGTACAGCCCAGCACTTTCTGTCCTCCCACAGGTTCCTGGGAGGTGATTTCCACATGTGCATGTTTAAGGGGGCTGGAAGTTGTGATCCCCACCCCGCACCCACCAGCATCTCCCATGTTGGTGTTGGGATGCTTGGCCAACGCAGAAGGGTGGGTGCCCTATTTCCAGGTAGTACTTGCGGTTGACTATGCTGGTCCTGCTTCTCTGGGGCACACACACCCATGTCAGGCCCCCTCTGTCCCTGGGGCCTGTGTGCCCCTCAGCTAAGAGCTCAGAAGGACATCTCATCATGGACTCAGGCTATTTGCAGTTCTCTACCATCAGGGCCGCTGCAGTAAATAACTTTTGCTCAGAGCTGTTTTTCTACATTGAAACACCTTGGGCTTGATCTTGAGGTTCAGGCACTGCTGGGGTGTGTGTGTGTGTGTGTGTGTGTGTGTGTGTGTGTACGCACACGCATCCTCATGCTGGGGACAGAGCCTTGGTGGGAGCCATCAGATGCCAGCGAGACCTGAGAGAGTGGCCTAAGGGTGGGCCCTGTGACAGCCCCTCTCCCAAGAGATAGCTAGGCCCACTGTCTTCAGACAGCCCACCCAGGGCCCTGCATAGGACACAGACCCCAGGAAGGGAGGAACACCTCCAGTGAGGCCCCCACCTCACCTCCTGTCCCCTCAAGCGTGAAATGGGAGCCCAGGTGTCCCAGCAGGCGTCTGTGAGGTGACCCCACTCCTGGTGCTGTGCTGAGGGATGCGGGTGATCAGGAGGCTAGGCTGGTCCCCTGGCTCTGTGGGCATTGCACACAGTGGGTGCTAGGGCCTCCCCTTGGCCCTCGGCCTCTGCTCCCACCAGGCTGTCTCACGCGTACTTCCTCACACCCAGACTGATGCCCAGGGTATCTGGAGGCCAACACTCCCACAGATGATTACCTCCAAGGTGAGTCATTCGGACCCTTGCGGAGGGCACACTGATGGTTCTGTAGTAAGAGTCGAAGCTTCAGTGAGGAGTCTCCTCTGCACACAGTTGGAGGCCCAGGGCTCAAGGCACCTCAGCACCCTGACCCTGTCCAGAGGACCATGCTGGGGGAAGGGCTCTAGGGCTCTGAGAGTGTCAGCCGTGCCCCTCGGAGCATACCATGGGCTAGCCAGTTCACCCACCATGGGTGAGCGTGGGATCCAGAAGACCTGACAGGGCTGAGAGGGAAACGGGTGGGAAGGGGAGGGGTGCAGGAGGAAGGAAGGGCAAGGATGTAGGAGTATAGGAGACAGGGCAGGTAGGGCTGCAAGGGGAGGTAGGGGTGCAAGGAGGCAGAGGTATAGGGGAAAGTGGGGCTTTAGGGAAGGTGGGAGTTCAGGGGAAGGAAGAGGCAAGGCTATAGGGAGAGGGAAGTCTGCTAAAGAGGGTAGGGAATAGGGGAAGTGAAGGTACCAGAGAGAAATGGAAATACAGAGTGGAGGAGCAGGGATGCAGGGGGAAGTAAGGACAGGTGTGCAGGGGGAGGCAGGGATGCTGAGGTCAGGAGAGAGGCCAGCAGGTGGTTGAAGGTCCCAGGTTCAGGCCCTGTGATACTATTTTTTTTTTTTTAAGATTTTATTTATTTATTTGACACAGAGAGACACAGCGAGAGAGGGAACACAAGCAGGGGGAGTGGGAGAGGGAGAAGCAGGCTTCCCACTGAGCGGGGACCCCGACGTGGGGCTCAATCCCAGGGTCCTGGGATCATGACCTGAACCGAAGGCAGATGCTTAATGACTGAGCCACCCAGGCGCCCCCTGGGATAGTATGTTCTAAGTACCCTGGCCACATGCTGAGCCTTCTGAGGAGAACTGGAGCTGGGAAAGGGGGCTTTCCTGAACACAGCATGGGAGGGCAGGTGTGGGCTCTGGGATTCCTGAGCCTCCCACCCCCCTCATCAGTGGGCACAGGCGGCCAGCCTCACCTGTCACCTCCTGCCCAGGGTGAGCGGCCGGTTTATTGCCACCCAGGGAGGCAGGTGACCTGTCCAGGGCCCCAGAGGGTGCAGGGCCATAGCTAGGACCACAGCTGGGTCAGGGACTTGTATGGGACCAAAACCATCTTTTCTCTTGGGCCTCCCAGCATGGGGGTAGGGAATTATGATGGGGAACTGAGGCTCAGCAAGCAGAGCTGGGCCCTGCTCCCAGGCCTGCCCCAGGCAAGCACATCTTCTCTTTCCAGGTGTCTTGGTGACAGTTCTCTGGCATTTGCCTGTCTGTAGGGAGCTATTGGTTATGATGAGACTATTTCAGTATTTGTATTTGAAGAAATAATTTTAGACGTTTCTTTGCCAAACCTTTGAAACTGGGCATTAGTTAATTTTTAATTAAGCCTTTATGCTTGTGAACTTTTGTCTTTATGAAAGGGCCAGGACATCCAGAGGTGTAGTGAGGGTGGGGGTAGGCAATGCCCCAGGGCATGGTGCAGGGAAGGAGGCCATCTGTGACTATGACACAGGCAGCAGCCTTGTGCCCTGTAGGAACCCTGGGCCCTGGCACGTCCCCTTGCTCCTGGTGACTCTGTGCCCCTCCTCGGACTCCACTGCTCAGAGCATCCCCACAGTTGATGGGCAGGAGGAGTGAACCTCAGACAAGACCCCGGGTCCGAGAACAGCAGTCTTGGGCAGGGCCAGGGGGCTGGGTGGGAGTGGAGGGGTGTTTGCTGTCCCCTTCCCTGCAGCTGGTAGGGGCTGCTTCAGCCAGGGCAGGGGAAGCTCTTGAGCTGGGCCTGGTTCTCTTGTTCACTCCTTCAGCAAATATTTATCTGGTTTCTCCTGCCATGAGATGCCCCATGGCCTCCAGGATACAAGTCTGGTCCCTGTCACACTGGCAGCCCCGCTCCTTGCTGCACCCACCTCCAGACTCAGCAGGCTATGCCTGGGTGAGGGTCTCTGTGGACCCACTCCCTGCATCGTTCTAGATGCAGAGATGCCCTCAGCAAGGCGGCATTCTCCTGAGCCTTCAGGAGCCCAAGGCAGTCTTTCTCCTGACATTTCTCCAGTTTTTCACAAAAATCAGCCTCCCTACAGAACACAGGCCCGGGTTCCTCAGTGCAGCCCAGGCCTGGGAGCCACAGTGCTCTGTTGGTCTAGATGCTGTTTTCCGGCTGTTCATCCTTGCTTCCTTCTTGCAAAGAAATGAATTGAGTACCTGTCACGTGCCAGATGCTGTGCTGGCTGCCATGCAGCAGAGGCCAAGGTGGTCACTTTCCCCAACACCCCCTCACCTTTGTTACCATATGTGGCAGCAGGTGAGGGTTCGGATTTGTTGTGTCGTTTGGCCCATGCAGAGGCCTAAAAGCTGGTGACAGAACTTCACAGTGTGATCCTGGACTCACAGGTTAATTTTCTGTAACTTCTTTAAGTCCTGTCCTCTCTGAACTACATCTATGAGAAATTTCTATTTCTGGCATGTGAGAGGTAGTCAGAAATGCATTGGTCATTTCGACGGGAATCTTGGTTTGGGGACTTAGATACCTATGTGCTAACTTATTTTAGGTTTGTCCTAGATTATTCATATTCATTCATTTTTTTTTAAGGTATTCTGGAATCATTTATGTTGTTGATTCTCTCTGTTAGAAATTGTCTGGGTATTACTCCTGGGAGAGCTTTAGAAATAGAAAACAAGGTGCTCGTTGCAAGGATGTTTTAGCGTTTTTCATTCAGCTCTGGTGCACTCGTATTCATAGTCATTCTTTATTGTTTAATAATTATTTAAAGCTGTGAATTTGCCTCTGAGTATAGCTTTGGCTATTTCCCCCCCAGCTTATTGAGTTATAATTGACATATAACATTGTGTGAGTTTACGGTGTACAGTGTGATGATTTGGTACACATATGTATTACAAAATGTTTGCCACAATAAGATTAGTTAACACATCCTTCATCTCACATAAATTGTCATTGTTTATTGTTATGGTGAGAACATTAAACATAGCAACTTCGGAGCGCCTGGATGGTTCAGTCGTTAAGCGTCTGCCTTCAGCTCAGGTCATGATCCCAGGGTCCTGGGATCGAGCCCCACATCAGGCTCCCTACTCAGCGGGGAGCCTGCTTCTCCCTCTCCCACTCCCCCTGCTTGTGTTCCCTCTCTCGCTGTGTTTCTGTCTGTCAAAATAAATAAATAAAATCTTTAAAAAATAAATAAATAAAAAAATAAATAAACATAGCAACTTCTCTCATAGCAACTTCTAAGTATACAATACAGTATTGTCAATTATAGTCACCATGCTGTACATTAGATCCCTGGAACTTATTGTATAACTGAAAGATTATCCCCTTTGACCTGCATCTCCCCATTTCCCCTACCCTTCATTCCTGACAAGCACCATTCTACAACCTATATATTTTTATGTATGATGTTTGAATATACTTTTCACTGTTTCTAAATAGTCAGCTTGGTATGCTTAAATTTTTGTCTTTTATCTATTTATTTAAAAGAATGTTTTGCACATTCTAAGAGCCACAAGATGGCTTTTTTAAAATTTCTATTTTTTGGTAAAATACACAAAATTTACCATTGTAACCATTCTTCAATGTCTGGTTCTGTATCATTAGGTATATTCACATTGTTGTGCAACCAATCTCCAAAACTTTTTCATCTTGCAAAATTGACACTCTGTATCCATTAATGAACATTAATGAACCCATTACCCCCTCTCTCCAGCCCCTGGAACCACCATTCTACTATGTCTTTCTGTGAATTTGACTAATTTAGATGACTCATAAAAGTGGAATAGTACAGTATTTGTCTTTTTATGATTGGATTATTTCACTTAGCATGATTTCTCAAGATTCATCATGTTGTGGCATGTGTCAAAATTTCCTTCCTTTTAAAGGTGGCATACTCTTCCATTGATAATAACATTCCATGGTCCATAAGTGTGTATCACATTTTGTTTATCCATTCATCTATTGGTAGACACTTGAGTTGCTTCACCTTTTGGCTATTGCGAATAATGCTGTTATGAGCATGAGTGTAAAATATCTCTTCAATCATTTGCTTTCAATTCTTTTGGGTGTATACCCAGAGGTGGAATTACTTGATCATACAGTGATTCTATTTTTAACTTTTTGAGGAACCACCATATTGATTTTCTTTTTATGCCATTTTACATCCCACTAACTGTGCACAAGAGCACCAGTTTCTCCACGTCCTTACCAAAACCTGTTATTTTGTGTTTTTGAGAGTAGTCATCTAATGGGTGAAGGTGACATTTCACTGTGCTTTTGATTTGCATTTCCCTAACATTAGTAATATTGGGCATCTTTTCATATACTTCTTGGCCATTTATGTATCTTCTTTGAAGAAATGTGTGGTCAAATATTTTCCCCGTTTTTAAACTGGGTTGTTTGTTTTTTGTTGTTGTTGATTTGTAGGAGTTCTTTATGTATTCTGGATGTTAATCCCTTATCAGGTACATGATTTAAAAATCTTTCTGCCATTCTCTGCATTGCCTTTTTACTCTGTTGATTATGTCATTTGAACAAAAGTTTTCAATTTTGATATAGTTTGATTTATCTATTTTTACTTTTGTTGCCTATGCTTTTGCCATCATATCCAAGAAATCATTGCCAAATCCAACATCACAAAGCTGTCCCCCTATGTTTTCTTCCAAGAGTTTTATAGTTTTAGGTCTTCTATTTAGGTCTTTGATGCATTCTTAGTTAATTTTTGCATATGCTATAAAATGTTGTAACTTTATTCTTTTCCATGAGGATATCCAGTTTTCCTAGCACCATTTATTGAAAAAACAATTATTTCCCCCATTGAATGGTCTTGACAGCCTTGTAAAAAATAGTTGATCATATATATATGAGGATTTCTTTGTTTCTTTTTTTTAAAGATTTTATTTATTTGACAGAGAGAGACACAGCAAGAGAGGGAACACAAGCAGGGGGAGTGGGAGAGAGAGAAGCAGGCTTCCCGCGGAGCAGGGAGCCCAATGTGGGGCTCCATCCCAGGACCCTGGGATCATGACCTGAGCCGAAGGCAGACACTTAACAACGAGCCACTCAGGCGCCCCTATGAGGATTTATTTCTATTCTATTCCATTGGTCTATATGTCCGCCTTTATGCCATGACCACACTGTTTTCATTACTAAAACTTTGTAATAAATTTTGAAATCAGGAAGTGTGAGACCTCTAACTTTGTTCTTTTTTATGATTGTTTTAGCTGTTCAGGATCCTTTCAGATTCCATATGGATTTTAGGATGGAGTTTTCTATTTCTGTAAAAAATGCCATTGGAATTTTGATAGGGACTGAATTCGATTGGTAGATCACTTTGGGTAATATTGACATCTTAACAATATCAAGTCTTCCATTCTATAAGCATGAAATGTCTTTCCATTGGTGTAGGTAGATCATCTTTAATTTCTTTCAGCAGGGTTTTGTAGTTTTCAGTGTGCAAGTGTCTTTCTTCACCTTAGTTAAGTTTATCTCTAAGTTTCTTGTTCTTCTTGATGCTATTGTAACTGAAATAATTTTCTTAATTTCCTTTTCAGATTATTCATTGTGAGTGATTTCTGTTTATTGATTTTGTACCCTACAACTTTATTGCTTTATTAGTTCTGAGGGTGTGTGTGTATATGTCTGTGTGTGTAATCTTTAGGATTTTCTACATTTAAGATCATATTATCTGCAAACAGAATTTCACGTCTTCCCTCCCCATTTGGATACCTTTTATTTCTCTTTCTTGCCTTACTGATCTAACTAAGATTTCTAATAGAAGAGGACTTGAACAAAAGTAGCAAAAGCAGCATCCCTGCCTTATTCTTGATCTTAGGAGAAAAGCTTTAACTCTTTCATTATTGGGTGTGATGTAAGCTGTGGTGTATGTGTAGTATAATGTGTAGCATGTAGAGTATGATGTCTTTTTTATGTATGCTTGTTATCATGTAAAAGTGTTTCTTTCTATTCCTAGTTTGTGTTTATATCATAAAAGAGTGTCGAATTTTGTCAAATGTATTTTATGCATCAATTGAAATTATCATTTCCCCCCATTATTTTGTTAATATACAGGGTATTATGTTGGTCGATTTCTATATGTTGAGCCATCCTTGCTTTCAGGAATAAATCCCACTTGGTTATGGTGTATAATCCTTTGCATATACTGCTGAATTCAGAATGCTGGTGTTTTGTTGAAGATTTTTACATCAGTTTTCACAAGGGCTGTTGATCCATAGTTTTCTTTTATGGCTTGGTATCAGGGTAATTCCAGCCTTGTAGAATGAGTTAGTAAATGTTCCTTTCTTATCGATTTTTGGGGACAGTTTGAAGATTTATGCTAACTCCTCTTTGAGTATTTGTTAGAATTCACCAGAGAAGCCATCTGGTCCTGGGCCTTACTGGGAGGGTTACTTACTGATTCAATCTGCCTGCTAGTTATTAGGTCAGCTCAGGTTTCGTTTCTTCATGGGTCACTTTTGGTAGATTGTGTGTTTTTAGGAATTTGTTCATTTCTTCTAGGTTATGCAATTTGTTGGTGTATAATTGTTCATAGTATTCTCTTATAATCCTTTTATTTAAAAAAATTATACAGAGAAGAGACATACTGAACACAAGAGAGTGGGGTGGGGTTTTTTTTTTTACATTTTTCAAGTTTATTTTTTATTTTTTTAAGATTTTTATTTATTTATTTATTTGACAGAGAGCGAGTGAGAGAGGGAACACAAGCAGGGGGAGTGGGAGAGGGAGAAGCAGGCTTCCTGCTGAGCAGGGAGCCCGATGTGGGGCTCGATCCCAGGACCCTGGGATCATGACCTGAGCCGAAGGCAGATGCCCGATGACCGAGTCACCCAGGTGCCCCTCAAGTTTATTTTTAAGCAATTGAATTTGTAAAATTAAGGTAGCTAAAAACGTTCCTTCGTTTTTCTTCATTTTTTTCAGTTTCACTGAGTATAATTGACAAATTTGTAGGCTACTTGGTGTGTACGTCATAGTGGTTGGATATACGAATACATTGTGAAAGAATTCCTGTGGTCTAGTTAATGAGCACATCCATGATGTCATATCTTCTGTGAGTTTGTGTGTGTACGTGAGTGTGTGTGTGTAGTGTTTGGGTTTGTTGTTATTTTTGGCTTGGTTGGACTTTGTTTTGTGTTTCATGGATTCACACCTAATCTCTCTTTTTTTTCATACCTAATCTCTTACACTCATCAATCCACAGATCCACAGATATCTTGAGACAGTAAAAACACTCCCCACAGGCAGCTTGCAAAGGATGGCTAGGGACAGCTGAAGTCATCTTAAGGCACGCAGCGTATCCAGGCCTTGCTGGAAAATACGTTTCAACCCCTCAGCAACCCTTGTTCCCCGAGGCATGTGGTCTGGAGCTTCTGCCTATGGTGGGGTGACACCCAGGTGAAATACCCGGTTAGCCTGGACTTCTCTGGGCAGTCCAGGGCTCCTGGCGAGCCCTGTTTGCTCCCTCCCAGGAGCAAAGGAAAGATCCATCATGTGAATGGCAAATCATGACTCTGAAAATCCAGGAATTTCACCATGAAGTTTCCTTAAGGAATTTCAGAGCGAGGTTAACTTTTTTAGAGATCTCAAGGTAAGGAAGCCAGGCATCCTGTTGAACAAAGCTGTCAGCTAGTCCTGGCCGTAAAAGAGTGTCTGCAGCACAAGAGATGATGAGCGGGCAACAGGATGTACAGCTGACATCTGCGGATGGACGGTGTCCAGCCCCTCTGGGATGTGGACAGCCTGGCGGAGAACGAGCGCTCCGGGGAATGTTCGCCCCGCCAGCAGGTCAGGCCAGGCGCGTGCCTCCTTCCCACACCACAGAGCCAGCCTCGAGCACTTAGGAAACGGGTGTGTGTGTGGGGGATACCTCAGCCTACCAAGAGTGAATCGTAAAATGCCAGAAATAGACACATCCACCCTTTTCTGAGCTGGTGTTCTGGACAGGAAGCTTTGATTCTGACCTGTACGCTGACAAGCCCGCTGGAGGCCTTCTCTCTTGAGGGTGGTTTCTGCCCGTTTTGAGAGCGCCGCTCTGCTTTTTCTGCCTTGGGGAATTTTTATTGTGTGGAAGTTTCGTCTTGGGATCTAGTTTCCACATCTCTTGCCTTCCCTCTTTCATCGACTTCTTGTCATTTTCTGCTGCTTTGGAAGGACTGGCCTGAGTTTGCTTTCTGCTACCCCACTATGTGCAGATTTACTGCGGCAACCCGTGTGCCGTTCCCCGCCTCTGCCCATGGGGGCCTCGTCATTTATGATCACTCCCTTCCATTACGGTCTGTTCCCAGTTCATCAGTTCAACACTGCCTTCGACCTTTCGAGGACACATATCAGCTATTCCCTAGTACTTGTGCTAATAAGTGTGCTAAATATAATTTAGCGAAAAGTGACTCTCTCCAGGAGGATTTGCCCCGGCATGCTGGTGTGCTGTGCTGTGGGCAGTTCTCTGCTGGCTAGGTGCTTCTGTCCAGGGTCCGTGGCCCAGCCGCCCTCACCTGCCACAGAGAGACTTGGTGTGGACCAGAGGCTGGAGCCACTCGCAGACTGTGGTGTCACAGACAGGCCTGGCCTCAGAGGTCTTGATGGGGGGCAACCTTGCAGGTGTTCAGGACAGTAACAGGGTCTGTGTTAGGATGCTGACCCTTACCAGGGCCCACAATGGCTAAGGAGCGCTCTGCCTACCTTCCCCTCCTGCAACGAGGACCTGTCAGGACTTTCAGGCCACCCACCACCCATTTTCCAGTGGGGCAGGTGAGGTCAGGTCCCATGGGGCAGCTATGGTGAGCTCAGCAGCAGCCACACAGCGTGGATGGGTGTGGGTGTGCCTGTGGGTGCATCGTGCGTCCCCGTGGGTGTGTGCGTGTGCTTGTGGGGGTGGCTGCCACATGTACCTGCAGGTGAGTTTTGGGAGGTCCCCAAACTGTACGCATGCCTTCTGCAGTGTTCCCACCTCCTTCTGGCAGGGATGGGACACACAAACAAGTCCAGCTCCCAGCAGGCGCTCATGGCATGTGTGGGTGGGGGGCGGGGAGTCGGAGGGGACACTGCAGGGCCTAAAGTCTGTGCTGGGTGGGGGTGGGGTGGAGCCCCCTGCCCTTTCCCACTGAGTAATTTGCATATAAAAGGGGGGAGTTTGTTACTGGCTGGAGGTTGGTAGTGTCTGGACTTGTTGCCATGGGCACTCCTGAGCTTCAGGAGCAGCTGAGCTGGCTCCCAGCCTGGAGAGGGGGTTAGGAGCAGCAAGGCTGGTGTCCAGCTAAGCTTCTGGGAGGGAAGGGATGTTCCTGGGGCCCGGGAGAAGCCTGAGCTGGCCATGGTCAGCTGCTTGTTGACCCTGGACAAGAGCAGACTAGAGGGGACCTGGCCCTTGCATGCTGTGGGCCAGGAGCAAGGCTGGAAGGGCCTGGAACCTCCCTCCCCAGGGCATACACTGCTCTCTCGCCCACACTCACCTCTGACCCATCCAGAACCGGATGGCCCCAGCCACCCTACCTCTGCCCATGGCAGCTGGAGGGCCTTCCTGCCACCTGTGGTGCTTGTTGGCCCTGTCCCAGGCACTGGGCTGTGGGCGCTGTGCTGCCAAAGTCCGGCGGAGTCTCCCTCCTTGAGTCCCCAGTGTTGTTCCTGCTGAGGGAGGGAATGAGTGGCCAATTTCCGTACACATCTCACTCTTCCCAGAGAACTGCCTTCTGGAGGCTGAAGACAGTCCTGCTGAGCCCCAGGACCCCATCTCCCTGGATGGCAAGAACCTGGGCTGGGCTTTGTTGGGAGCCCCCTTTGCTATAGGCCCCACCACACCCTCCCTCCCAGGGCTGTGGAGAAAATTGCCCTGGTATTGCTGATGATGGGCAGGTACATTGGTGCCTGCAAGCAGCTAGGGGGAATTTGACGGGAAAAGCAGGCAGGGAGGGTGAGGCGAGGGTGTTAGGGGGTGCTTGTTGACTCAGAGGGGCACTGCCATGTCAGGGTTGGCCCCTTGGCAGCCTCCCCGGGACCTGCGTAGATCTGCCCACAAAGAGACTGATCTCTCCTGGGGCCAGCTCTGCCTCGTGCTGTTGCCCCGGGGCCGTGACCCCCCACCCCAGTGGCTTAGTTAGCAAAGCTGCAGTGGGTCAGGCTGAGGTTGCTTGGGGAGGGCTGCCCGGGCAGGGCGCCCGGCATGCAGGGGCACTGCCAAGTGCCTGGTCAGCAGCCGTCAGGGTGGCAGGGACCCACAGGCGGGGATGGGGAGGGGTTCCAGGGCTGGGAGCCTGGTAGGGTGAGCTAGGGCCCTGACAGGGCAACCTTGCTGGGGTGTGGGGAGGAGTGCTCTGTGCTGGCTTCCATCACCAGGCCCGCATTGCCTTCAGGGTCTCCTCTCCCCTACCCTGGAGCCAACTACACCACAGCCGGTTCCTCTTGTCCAAGTCTGTCTTGAGGTTGTGGCGGCAGCAGGCCCGCCCCAGGCCACACAGCTGGGCCAGCCAGCTGCATTCTCCCCCGGGCAGGCAGGCAAAGACAGGGACCCCCTACAGCAGGGGAAGCCAGGCGAAAGAAGCAAGGGACGGCGCGCTGGGGTAGGCCTGGATGCCATGCGCAGCCCCCTCAGCAGACCTGGTGCCAGACTTGTTGTCATCTGACCTGTCTGCCCCCCAAGGACTTCTTGTGTCCAGTTCCCACTGGGTCCTGAGCCTGGTGGCTCAGTTCCCATCAGGTGGGAGTTTTCCCCACTGCCAGTGCCTCTTCCTCTTATCTAGGCAGAGTGTGTTCCTTGTCAAAATGATGGGAAAGATAGGGAAAACCGCCCAGACTCTAGCTGACAGCTGTGGGGCTCATCCCAGGGACCCTTCTGTGGGCAGCTGGGGCAGGTGGCACTGGGGTGGGGGGGATCGGTCCCAGCTGCTAATCACCAGGCTCTGCAACCCGAGAGGGGGGTGGCTGGGCTGAGGGGCCCTGCCTCACCCCCCAGAGGCTTATTGGCCACAGGCTCCTAGGGGCTGCACTCCCACTGCCCCTCAAAGGGGCTTTGTGCCACCACAAAGAGGCTCTGTCCCTCACAGAGAAGCCTGGGTGTTGCCATGGTGACAGAGGGGGCCAGGAAGAAGGGGGTCCACCGTCTTGGGGGGGAAAGGGCGTTCCTAGTGTACACAGGCCAGTAGCCAGTGTGGGTGACTGCCATACTCGTCCTGCTGCAGCCCTTGGCCTGGCTAGACAGCCGCCGCAGCTGTGCTTTAGTGGGGCTATCTGGACATTTCATGGACACCTTGGCCCCTTGGTAGGGGCTGAGCTCCCAGGCTCTGGTGCCAGTCAGGGCTGTCTGCTTCTGGTCCCAGCCTGGCTTTGAGTGTCAGCCCCCTCCTCGGGAATGCCTTGGTCCCTGTGCCCACTCCAGAGTGTGGTAGGGTGGGGCTCTGAGCCTGGGCCCTCATAACCGCCCCACCATGCTGCTCTGCTGTCCTTGAGATGGAGTGTGGGGGAGGGGAGTGTGAGCCTCTGCTGGGAAGGCGGAGGAGCCACTCAAGGTGTCTTGGTGGCATTGGCCTTGGAAGCAGCCGGCCAGCCCACCCCACACAGTAGGATACCCTGGGGCTTGACCCCTCCCTTGCCCCCCAGTTTCCCCTCTCATGGCCAAGGTAGAGTGGCTGGGCTGCTGGTGCAAGCAGAGAGGGCACTGTGACTGCCAGGCCCCACCCTCCTCATCTGGAGCCCCATGGCTCCCCAGCCCTGGGGCCTTGGGCCCTTGGGGTGCCCCTGGGCTGGCTGCTACAGGGACCGCTGAGGAGTGAATCCTTGCTGCCCATACCCCACACTCGGAGCCTGCAGGGTATCGCTCTGGGACTGTGGCTCCGGCTGGAATCTGGGTCAGGTGCAGGAGGGATAGCAAGGGGGCTGCCCTGAATCCCAGCCTGGGGCCTGGGGGAGAGCTGTCCATCCCCATCCCATGAGTTCTGATAGAGGCAGTTCCCAGGGAACCAAGGAGACTTGGTGACTGAGACCTCTCCCAGTGGGAATCCCAGGCCACCCCTTTAGGTGCCTCTGGTGGTGGCTCCCTGTGGCTCAGGCCTCCCACCGAGGAGGGGGCAGCAGCTGGGATATTCACCTGTCTCTGCCTGCACTCCTGCCAGAGTGAGGCCTGTCTCTGCCCTGTCTGGCCTGCGCTCCCAGCTCCAGGCTCTCAGCTCCCAGACCTCAGGCGCCCTGGGCCCCTACAAGTGTCCCTGCCTTGACTTGACCCTGAGGCTCCTACATCAGTACCGCCCCCAGCCTCTGGTCGTTCTGGACCACTTGGCCTAGGGCACCCCATTGGCACAGGGGAAGAGCCCCCCCCCCAGACTGTTCTCCCTGCACATGCGAGTGTGATCATCAGACGAGTGCTGCTGCTTATCCATGTGGACAACCTGGGGGCAGGTCACTAAGGGGCCATCTGTCCCCGCCCCCACCCCCATCACGGCGTCTGGTCCCTTGCAACGGGGGTGCCTCCTCTGCTGGGGAAATCTAATTTCCAGGCTGAATCCAATTACCATTCTGTCAGCTCCCTGAAAGTCCCTCTGCTTCCCTCAGCCCACGGGTGGCACTGCCTAGGCCCCTGGGGAGCTGAATTCCCAGGCCTCCTCCTTCACTTGCTGCTTTTCTGTCTCTTCCTTACCTTCAATTGTAGCAGTAACTCGGCGCCTCCCTGAACACTGGCAACACTGGTGGGTGCAGAACTCTGCTACCCAGGGTGTCTCAGTGACCTGAGACGCATCTCCTTGTAGTCAGGACGTGGGCACACTTGCTGGTTTCCATGCTCATTGCTTTGCATCTTATGTCTCTGGCCACATCCCTTGTTTATAGCCTTTACACAGTTAGAGTTGAGGTTCTGTTTTTTTCTTATTGATTTGCAAGAGTGCTTTAGAGATGAAGGGTGTCACTTTACTGCTGGTTGTCACAAAGACCTGATCCCAATGTGTCGATTGTCTTTTGGTTGTCTTTATATCTTTTTCTCCCACCTTCTATTATGGAAAATTGCAAATGCACGGAAGTAGAGGGGGCTGGTGTGATGCCTCCCCGTGTGCCCCTCACCAGCTTCTGCCGTGATGAGGTCAAGGTCTAGAAGAAAAGCCATTGCCTGTCTTTCGTCTGAAACACGCCCTGCATATGTTACTGTAAACGGTGTCACTTTAAAACCCAAACCAAAACACCATAACCACAGTCCGTGACGCTGTTTTGGCGGGGGATGTACAGAAATGCTTGGTTCTCACAAAGTTGAGCTGCTCTGTCTTTCCTTGGCAGT
The DNA here is from genome assembly GCF_011800145.1 of Mirounga leonina. NCBI lineage: Eukaryota > Metazoa > Chordata > Mammalia > Carnivora > Phocidae > Mirounga > Mirounga leonina. The sequence continues at coordinate 880,355 of NW_023270773.1, read as the reverse complement.
TTGTCCCACTGCTTTGAGGTTAAGAACAGCCTCCTCCCGCCCAGACACCCCAGGCCTGACACTGACTTCCGAGCAACACTGTGGTCCTGGCGGGGATGGACAGACCCGGACTCCGCCCTGTGTGAACTCCCCGGCCCAGGCCTCCTGCTCCAGCCTTGGCTCAGTGCCCATCCTTCTGGGCTGGCCAGAAGCTGTCCCTGCAGCTGCGGGCACTGTCTGACCACAGTAGGGGTGACAGGGTAAAGACGGGCCCCCGTGAGGCCTGGCCAGCCGTGCTGGGAGCAGGTCACCATGCTGGCAGCATTCAGGGTGGGGGATGCGATGCCCTCCCAGGCGAAGTGGGCTTTGGAGCCAGCAGGCCAGGGTTCTGCTTCTGCTCACACCACTTCCCTATCCAGATGGGGGGCGGGGGCAGGATGAGGTTCGCCCAGTGGCCAGTCCTCTCTTCCCTCTTGGGGACAGCTGGCCGTGTGCCGACGGATGGCCGGCGAGGAGTCGGGACTGGAGCCCAGGCCTCCTGCCTGCCTCCCCCTGCCGGCCTGACCCTTGGGAAATTCCTCTAATTCCTCAACCCAGATTGGACTCGGGCCCCGTAATTTGATTTTCTGGAGCAGGGTTTGGCTGGACTCCTCGTGAGGAAGAATGTCTGGGTCAGCAGGAAGACGTCAAATGTGGGTTTAGGTTTCAGGGGAAGGCTCGGCATCTCCCCCTAGCTCCTCTGGTGGTGCCTTTGCTTTCCTGGTGGACCGAGTGTTAGCCACAGTTGTGCCCCAAAGTGCTCAGGGTCCACGCTCCCCCTGCCCAGCAGCATTTCAGAGCCTTGTTCTTATCTGCCCGCCCACCCACTCATCCACCCATCTCACTCTCCACCCACCCACCACCTTACACCCATTCACCTGC